>NC_058131.1:78208857-78322946 GCF_016433145.1 Gracilinanus agilis
GGAGAGAAAAATAAAAAACGCACAGGTACACACACAGTCACAGTTCAGAAGAGGTAACTTGAAAAGGGATCAAAGGATTTAGAGCTAGGAGGCATCTTAGGGGCCTTCAGTCAATCAGTCAGCCAACAATCACTTATTAAGCACCCATTGCAAACTAGGCACCCTATTAGGTCCTGGGGATTCAATACAAAAGTGAGATAGTACCTGCCCTCATGCAACTTACATTCTTCTGGCATTGCTGAGAGTGATGACTAGGAAAGGGAACTTCGATCTAGGTTTGAAGCCATGGGCAGAAATGTAGGGCAGATACAAGATGCTTGCACTAACTTGGCCCCATTGTGGTGTTGGATGGCTAGATGGAATTTGAAACCAAACCCTTAAACAGAGATTCAGAGGGCTCAGGTGAGAATTTATTTACCATTCAGTTCAAACTGCTCCATCTTTTCATTCAACAGCTGAGAAAAATGAATATGTGTGGTACCCATCTAATACCACAAAGGGAGTAAATTGTAGGGTTGAGATTTGAACCCATGTCCATTGATTCCAAATCCCATGGGGTTTTTCTTCTGCTATACCATGTTCCCTCTCACCAGAATCCATCTAAACAAAGCTTGGCTGAGAAGTATGGACTCCTCACCTAACTGATTTACCCACTCCTGGATCTTAATAGAATAACGCCACCATATAGACAGATGAATAGCAATTTGTCTAGCTTACTCTTTATTTATTTGTTTCTAATTGAAAATTTAATTTAATTAATTAATTTGGAATCTTTTTCCATGGTTACATGATTCATGTTCTTTCCCATCCCTCTTCCCATCCCCACTCCAGTAGAAAACGAGTAATTCCACTGGGTTTTTACATATCTCATTGATCATAGCTTACTCTTTAGCAAACTTTTTCCATCATTAGGTAAACAAAATAACTTGGAGTCAAAAAGTGTGAAACAGTGGAAATAGGGTTTCAGGAAAAAATCAGGAGATGTTTAAGTCATTGACCTCATCCTTACTAGCCATGAAATCAAATTTATTTATAGGTTCCTCACCTGTAAAATGAAAAAAATTTGCCAACACTATTTACTTATAGAGTTACGAAGAGAAGCTTTCTATAAACCATAAAGTGTTCAAGAGATGAGAATTTGGTGGAGGTCCATGGAACATTTATGGAAAAAAATAAATGAAAGCTCCATAAAATAAAAACACTTGGAGAGATTGTTAACTGTATGGGTAGAATTCTAGTGCTTCCCCTCTATTGATTATTTCCTATTTATCCGGTATGTATATATGTGAATTCAATAATGCCTTCTTGTTAATAGAGTAAAAATTAAGAATAGGTAAAATTTGGAACTTCAAAGATCTATGATATCATTGGGAAAAAGATCCTAGAGAGAGACAGCAATAAAACTTACTATCTCAGCTACTACCTGAGAAAAAAGACAAAGTAGAGATAATAAGCAGGGGAAATTAGAAATATGAATGGAAGGAGGCACATTAGGCCCCCTGGGATGGAATTCTTGATGAACATGGTGCTGAAAAGGATCTGCCTTATTTGAAAAGAATAGAACATATTAACAGGGAGTTGAATAGCACTGTATATTAAAAATCTGTAAACAAATGATACAAAAACAAGACAAATCAATAAAAAGTTATTTTTAAAAAGGGACTACACAAAAAATACAAGGAAGGAATTTAGGTGATATGAAAACAACATCAATATTTTAAAATAAATTTTAATATTAAATTTTAAAAATATTTTAAAATTTTAAATAAATATATTTAAATAATAAAATTTTAAATTGATTTTAAACAAAATCAATTTTAAAAAAAATTATATCCAAGATTGTAAACCTCACCTGAAGTACAGTGGAAACCTTAGTTATTGTCATTATTTGTTCTCTCATAGTGACAGAATTATAAAAAAAATTTTTTTTAAGTTCCTTTTTGTTCTTCTACACATTTCCCCGTACTCTAGTTTATTTGTATCTCTGTGGGGAAACTGATAGATAGATAGACAGATAAAATTCTCTCCATAGGTGTTCTTATTTACAGAAACTCACACTTTTTTAGGGATAGGACATTAATATGCCTCCTTTGCTTATGGAATTTCCTCATGGGATGAATATCTGTTCTTTCTCCTTCCTCATGTCTCAGGATCTATAATCTCTCTATTGAGATCATAGCCTCTTCTCAAAACTCTACCCATCACATCCACTAAGGATTTGGCAATTACTAGATTTTTTTCATTGATATATGGAAGTAGAAAGATTGGGAAAGTTCATAAGTAATAATAATAATGGCAAACAATTGAGGATCTAATCACTTGAAAGGAAATAATCGTCTTCTAGGGAGACCAACTCTACTTCTTCCACTAAGCTTTAACTTCTCTGATGGCAAGAAGGATCCAAGAAGTCAAGTAGAGTCAAGAAATATCGATTAAGTGTTTAAGTACTGAACTAAGCACTGGGGATACAAAGATAAGCATACTCAAGGAATAGATATTCTAATGAGGAAAGACAACAGATGCAAGAAGGCTGAAAGATGGAAGTCTGAAGAGTCAAGTGTTCAGCCTGGAGAGAAATGAAGACGTGGTTGGCCTGGGCACCCTCCTTAAAATGAAGATCCTAGAAGGAACCAGTCAAACACAGGAAGAGGCTACAAGGACAGAAGGTATTTCTACTATGAAAAGTCCAGCGACAGTGAACTTCCAAGATGAAGATGCTTCGGTGGCATGCTAGAAAAAGTCAAGAGTGTCAAAAGAGAAGTCTGGAAATGAATGACGATGGAAGAAATCATTGACTGGCCTAAAGAAGATAGGAGCTTTGAGCTCCTTTAACAGAGCCAATTCTCTCACAAACATGCCCCATTAGCTCTTGGGGTTCAAAAAGATCATTCCTCACCTTCTGACTTCATTCACAAAAGGATCTCAGAGGGGTGCAGAGGAAATGGACGGAGAGCAGTAGGAGTCAATAAGTATTTATCTTGGAGTCAAGAAACCTGGGCTCAAGGTCAGGCTCCTAACACTTACTAGCTGTGTGATCAGTGTAAGAAATATGCCCTCTCTGAATCACATTTTTCCCTTGAAAAAAATGATAATAATAATGCTTGTGCAATGTACAGAGATGGCTAGAGGAAAGTGCTTTGTAAGCCTTCAAGTGCTCTGTAAATGTATATCATTCATATTTGTGTCTTTGCTCAATTGTAAAGGGTGTAACTACTTGAGCCAAATTCATCTGGGGAAAGGCTGGGGTTGGGAAGAGGGCCCATATTTGGTTTAAATTATAAATAGAGAGCTTAGAGAAAAATCCCATTTGCTCTCACACTGTCACACACATGGTTGAATATGAGCCTGAGAGTAGTCCAGGGGCAAGGTTGCTTTTATCATTTCATCAGTCAGACCAGCATGATCCAGAATTAATAGGCTTTCCTACATTGGATTTGTACAAATAAATAAACTTTGGCAACTTATCATTTTAATTGGAATCGGCTGAGGAAATCATAGGATTGTACAATGTCAGAACTAAAAAGAACTTCTATTACAGCCCCTTCCTTTTACTAAAGAAACGGAGTTCCAGTGAGGTTAAGAAACTGACCTCAGGTAATAAAGGTAATAAAAATCTGACAAACCAGAATTTGAATCCAGGTCTTCTGACTCCAAGACTAGGGCTCTTTCACACAACATGCTTATCCATCTACCCTCTATTATACCACCTGCTTATTTGACCCATCATTTCTCTTGAGGTTATAATCAACCCTAGGGACAACTAGGTGGTACAGTGGATAGAGCACTGCACTTAGAATCAGTCAAATCTAGCCTCAGGCACTTACTAGCTATGTGACCCTAGAGAAGTCACTTAACCTTGTTTGCCTCAATTTCCTCATCTGTAAAATGAGCAGAGAAGGAAATGGCAAACCATATCAATATCTTTGCCAAAAAAACAAACCCCAAAGAGTTGGACACAACTCAAACCACTCAACAACAACAACAACAACAGGATATATTGCCCCCTGCTATTTTTCGAAGATCTCCATTTGTCAAGTCATCTGTCAGGGAGGTTCTCTTCCCTTGGGCGCTTGATAATCAAAGCCTTCTGGTCTTCCATCCTCTTTGAAAACCAACATGTCGAACCTTCCTGTTGCGTTCTCCATGGACACCTCTTCAAAACATGAAAAGTCTGATCCCATATAGGAACCCACCATTTGCCATTAGTCCTGGCACACAATTGGAAACAATTTTAAGAAAATCTCTTATGGCTTTCATGACTGATGGCCAAGCATTGCCAACAGAAAGAATGAATCCATCATTGTCAGCAGCTGTCTGGTGTCATGGAAAATAACAATATTAACAAAAGCAACAACATTGGATTTAGCATCAGATGACCTGGATCACATCCCAGCCTTGCTCCTTTTTATCTATGTGGTCTTGGGCAAATTGGCCTCAGTTTCCTTAATCTTTAAAATTAGGGGAGTTTGGACCAGATGACCACTAAGTTCCCTTTCACTTCTAAATCTATAATCCTATTATAAGTTGATCATATTTATGCTGAAAATGAAATATATTTTCCCCTTTTAATTATACCATCACTATTGTGCATTGTTCAATTCAGTTTAATTCCAAGGGCACTTCATGAGTGCCTGTTATATCCCAGGAACTGAGCTAACATTTACAGAAATTAGGGGAAAATGAATCTAAAGTGAAACCAAAGTAATTTTAGAGGAAATACATACACATAATAAATGAAGAAGGGAGGAAATCAAGGAAGGAATTGTGTAGGACTGAGTTTTGAAGGAAACTGGAGATTTCTAAAAGCATAAGAAGCCCAGGAATGGTGGATGGTAGATGGAATGCCACTCATCATCCTGGGGTGAAAGCTGTGGCTCTGGTGTACCATGGGTGGAGTCAACAGTCTGACCCAGTGCAAGAAATAAAGAGGTGTATTGTCTGTAGAGAATTTAAAAACAATAATAAAAACGACAAAATGTTGATCTGCTTTTTATTATCACCACATACCGATAATTCTAAACAATGTCGGTGATAAAATACTCCTCCCTGAAAAAAAAAATCTTTTGCTGGACTAAGTTCTAAATAATTTTTGCAGTCACTGTTGAGTTTTAACAATATATGTGTAAGCTTCAAATTAGCACATATTTATTACTCATCCTTTAATAAATATTGTAATCTACATGGAAGTTAATTTAGAGAATTTCCAGTTATGGTCAGCCCCTTCACATATTCAGACTCAGGTACACATTGTTGTTTCAAGAGTAAATTCAAAATGATTTGAACTGTTTGAGCTCACTAAGAGCACAGTTCAATGTCTCCAGCCTTTGTGGTATGAGTATTCCTACATTTAAAAAGTAGAGTTGAAATAAGCAATATTAACACAATGATTAGAAACAAAAACTTGAGTTACTTCCAATTCTGTCATGCTATGTGACCAATCACTTGGAGCTTTTATTTGTATTTAGAATTTAAAATAGTAAAACAGTGGGAGGCATCATCCTTTTATTTGGTAAGTACAAATTAAAATTCATACATGAAATATTTAATAATTTTAAGGTGAAATCTATCTTGTTAATTGTTTTAAAATGAAAGAACAAGGGGGCAGCTGGATAGCTCAGTGGATTGAGAGCCAGGCCTAGAGACCAGAGGTCCTAGGTTCAAATCTGACCTCAGACACTTCCCAGCTGTGTGACCCTGGGCAAGTCACTTGACCCCCATTACCTACCCTTACCTCTCTTCTGCCTTGGAGCCAATACACAGTATTGACTCCAAGATGGAAGGTAAGGGTTTTATTAAAAAATAATTAAAAATAAAATGAAAGAACAAACCAATATAACAAAACATTACCCAAGTGGTGTAATTTATAATTGCCTAAATTCTGCTTTTTGCTGATATTTCAGTTTTATTAAAATTCACTTATAGGGGGCAGCTGGGTGGCTCAGTGGATTGAGAGTCAGGCCTAGAGACAGAAGGTCCTAGGTTCAAATCTAGCCTCAGACATTTCCTAGCTGTGTGACCCTGGGCAAGTCACTTAATCCCCATTGCCTAGCCTTTAATGATCTTCTGCCTTGAAACAAATACACAGTATTGGTAAGGGTTTTTTAAAAAATAAAAAATAAATTAAATTCATTATGAAATGGAATTTTTATGAATCTAGATCAAACATCTTTATGTTTAAGATTTTTCCCTTTTTGGTATATCTATTGCTTCATAAGCTTCATTCTTCAAGCCATTGTTTTATTTTCCTTTTATACTCTATTCTTTGTTTTATTTTGAATTTTTAAAATTTTTATTGGCATGATTATATATATGAAGTTCAATAAAGAAAAATTTCATTTTTTATTATCCGTTCCATTTCATGATTTTTACCAAAAAGAATTCTGAGGAAGGATGTTAAAAAGATGATCTGCTCCAGGTGTCAGATGGTATAAGTATACCACTGAATAAGCCTAGCTAAGTATGGAAAGTCTTGTGACCAGAGGTGACACTTAAGGCCATAATAAGAGCTACATTTATGTAGCATTTACTACATACCAGGCATACATAGTATGTATAGGTCACATAGTACAGTGTAAAGCACTATACCGAGTGCTTTACAATTATTATCTCAGTTTGATCCTCTCAATTGTGGGAGGTAGATGCTATTATTAGCTTCACTTTGAAGATAGGGAAACTGAGGCAAACAGCAGTGGGTTGAGAACCAGAATTAGAGATGGGAGGTCCTGGACTGTTCTCACACACTTCCTAACTGTGTGACCCTGGGAAAGTCACTTAACCCCCTTTCCCTAGCCCTTACCTCTCTTTTGTCTCGGAATCAATCATTTCACATTCTAAGACAGAAGGAAAGGATTTTTCAAAAAAGGGTAGTCTACAGGAGCTGGAAGAGCCCATTGGAGGTACTTTGCCACCCTGATTTCCTTTCTCTCTATAATCTCTAGCTTCCCAGAAGGTTGACTCCCAGGGGCAGTGTGTTTTGGGACAGAGCAAGTTACATGAACTTTATGCTAAGATGTAGCGAGGCTGGGATCTATCTGTATTGATGGAAGAAGCAAGAACACCAAGGAAGCCAACACATCTTTGAGGGACCAGTTATGACTCGTTTGTCATGAACATTCATTTCTGACCACCTTCATGCTTCCTCTGGAAAGTCTCTCTAACTTGTGATGAGATAAGAAACAACCTGAGCCAGAGTGCAAAAGAAAAGGATTTGTGGCCACTCGATGCTACTAATGTCCTAAGACCTTGGACAGATCCCTTTCCTTTCTGGTCTTCCATGTCATCACTTGTAAAATAAAGGGTCTGGGTTCTATTTTTAAGGATCCTTCCAACTCTTCAATGTCACTGTGCAATGCTGTTACAATCTCAGAATTTAGTTATCAGATTAACTAAGCACAAGAAGAAAATTAAGACCAAGTTCAAAAGCTAATAGAATTCCATAGCTGAGGATGAAATCCTTATTCAATGCAAGAAACTTTCTGCAGAGATTCTGATAAATAGACATCTTGCTCAAATAATTCCAGAGAACTTGCTATCATACTAGCAATTTTGACAAATGGACATTTTGCTTTTGAATACCTCCAATGACAAGGAACTTACCCCCTATCATGCCAGCCTGTTCCATTGTGGGACAGGTCTATTTACAAGTTGAAATTGGGATCCATCTAACTTCTTCCCATTCCTACCTGGTTCTGTTCCACATGAAAGCCTTTCAGATGTTTGAAAACAATACTGCTGTCTCTAAAAACAATGAAAAAAGTCTTTTCTTATTCACTAATGAGCACGGAGAATGCAGCTATTATTCCTTGTTGCTATCTGAAAGGTCAATAAGATCTGAGTTTATGAGGCTGATGAAACAGAATCAGTGTCCAGAGAAGTACATCTGCCTCATGTCAAAGTGGAAGCTGTCCATTAGTACTGGGGAGACAGTGGTGGGCAGTGGAATATCGATCGGCTTTCTGAGGTTCTCGACATTGATAAGTGGTAGAGCTGAGCCCAGAACTCAGGTCTGATGACTTCCAGCCCAGGGCTTTCTCTTATTCTACATTTCTGCTTCTATTCACAAATAGGAAGCCATAGGTCATATCAGCACTAATTGGATCCTGCCTCTGATTGCCTTCCTAGACATTCCAGGGCAGATTACAAAATGGGAGGAAGCCATCTGCCACTTCCATCAATTGACTGGGCCAATCCATTCCTTCCTCGTCTTCCTGATGACACGTGATCAGCACCTGAGGATTATTTCAGTTGAAAAGAGTTAGAGCTGAAAGAGACTTTTATAGACCATCTAGTCTTTCTCATTTTATAGTGATAGAAACAGAAGTTCAAAGAAGGGAAGAAACTAGCCCAATGGCACACAGTAGTAGTAATAAGCAAAGTCTGGATGTTTTTCTCCTTTGTGACAGGTATTATATTGGACATGTCTTGAGTCCATTTAAGGCTGAAAATTTTAGAGAGGCCTCACTAAAAGTGGGCTACCTTGTGCCCACAGCGTGTACTAGTAAATGTTTTAACAATGAGTTTTCCTTATTGAAACAATGTTCTCAGGATACATTTTTCAGTTTATTCTGCATTATTAATATTTTATTCATCACTATATTAGGTCTAGACACTCAAAAACACAACAAATCAAGCCCTGATTTGTAATATTTACTGATTTTCAAGGTATAAATGGTCACTTATAAAAATTAACAATTCTAGGGACAGCTAGGTGGCTCCTTGGAGAGAGAGCCAGAACTGGAAATGGAAGGATCTGGGTTCAAATATGGCCTGAGATACTTCCTAGCTGTGTGACCCTGGGAAAGTCATTTAACTCCAATTGCCTAGTCCTGCCTGCTCTTCTGTCGTGGAATTGATACTTAGTATTGATTTTAAGTTAGGAGGTAAGGCTTAAGAACATTAATAATTCTCATGAAACAAAGATGTCTCTAGCATAGCCTTGCCTATTCCCTACTATTAAGGGATGGGTTCTTTTATAGTTCTAGGTGGAGCTAGATGAAGACCTGTATGGGTAGAAAGTCATGATCTGTAGGTCATAGATATGATAAACATATTGCTTAGGACAGAATTTCAAAGGTGCCCATTTCCAAGGGGAAAAGTCATAAAATTCATTATTGGAAGGGACCTTAGAGATGATCTAGACCAGTGGTTCCCAAACTTTTTTGGCCTTCCACCCTTCTTTCCAGAAAAAATATTACTTAGCCCCCTGGAAATTAATTTTTTAAATTTTAATAGCAATTAATAGGAAAGATAAATGTACCTGTGGCCATCACTGCTCTTCTGGATCACTGCAGCACCCACCAGGGGGTGGTAGCACCCACTTTGGGAATCACTGGTCTAGATTAACACTCTCATCATTCCATAGATGGGGAACTGATTTTTAGGGAAAGGAGGGAACTCACCTAAAGATCCACAGTTAGTAACAGGATATGAACCCAGGTCTTCTGACTTGAGACTTAATGTTCCTTTCACTACAGCCAATAGCATCAATTCAGTTCACATTTGTTGAGGGTCTATACTATTCCAAGCACTATGCTAGGCATTAGAGGAGATACAAAGTTTAAATAAGATATGGCCCCTGTTCTCATGTAGAAAAATAAGAAGCAAATTTAGTATATTTTATAATTATATAGAAATGTATACTATATATAATAAATATTTATATTATTTTAAATTGTATGTTTAGATGACATATAAACATATAATATATAAATAAATGTTATAAATTAAGTAATATATAAACATATTAGAATGGTAAAAGCAAGGGGCTCTATGGAGCAAAAAAGCAAGCTCTTTATCCATATGGGGGATCAAGGAAGTTTCCTAGAAGGGGTAGGATTAAAGTTGTATTATAAGGACTGTGGTAGAATTCAGCAGGTAAAGAGAGAGAGGGGAAATATTCCAGGCACAGGTACAACCTGAGCAAAGGACAGAGGGAGGGAAAGTACAAGGAATTTATAGGGGAAGGGAGGAGAAATGGAAAGGGAGCCAGGCACTGAGTCAAGCACATGAAAAATAACTGTGAGGTAGATTCCATTATTATCACCATTTTACAGTTGAGGAAACTGAGGCAGGTATAGATTAAGTGACTTGCCCTGGATCACACATTAGTAAACATCTGAAACCAAATTTGAACTCAGGTCCATCGTAGCACAAGCACAGAGTAATTGTGTGGAATAAGGTTGGAAAGCAGATTGTAGAAGACCTTGAATGCCAGATTAAGGAGTTTTTATTTCAGCCTATAAATCAAATTTTAAACAGGGGAGTGACATGATCAGAGCAGGGCATTAAGGAAAATATGCAAGATGGATGAGATAGGGCAGAGATTAAAAAGAGAAAGCTTAATACAATAGCCCAAGGGAGAGAGCTAGAGGCTCTGAAAGAAGGTGGTGGTTAAGGGAGATAAGGGGACTGACTG
The DNA here is from genome assembly GCF_016433145.1 of Gracilinanus agilis. NCBI lineage: Eukaryota > Metazoa > Chordata > Mammalia > Didelphimorphia > Didelphidae > Gracilinanus > Gracilinanus agilis. Next base: position 78,219,272 of record NC_058131.1, read on the forward strand.
CCTCCAGAGATGCCTAGCAAATAGAACCAAAAGGACTTTGCAACTGATGGGATGTGGGCATGTGGCAGAGGGGAAAGAAAAAATAGTTCTAAACCTCTGATTCTGAGTACAATTTGCAGAAAGAAGGGCCCTGGGAGATAAGGTGGCTTTGGAGGAGAAAACCTTGGAAAGAAGAGGTCTCTGATTTCTTCCTCAGCCAGACCCGAATCACAGGATCATATCATCTTAGAGTTGGAAGGAATCTCAGAGATGAACTAGTACATCCCATTTTCCCAGAATAATCATTTGCACGACACCTTAATAAGCATTTATTAAATGCCTACTATGGACAAGGTAAAAAATATATCTATATCTATATCTATATATCTATATGATAAGTGCATTCACTTAGGCTTTGCTTAATATTTTAAGTGAGGGAGAACTGATGGTATGCTGGAACCAGTTCACACAATCTCCCAAGAGCCAATTGTTAACTTTTCAAACTGAGTACTTATACCCTGGAGATCAAAAAAGGATACAAATCATGGTAGCATTTATTGTTTTGTTCATTGTCTAGATTTCAGAAAGTGATGGAGAAATTGTTAATGTAAATTAAACCTTGAAATATGTTTTGGGTACTTTTTTTGGCTGTGGTAGTTGGGGAACCACTTGTTAAACATTTACCATCACAAACTGAGGGAGAACCCACTGCCTTACAGGATAGCCCATTCTACTTTGGGATAATTCTAATCATTTGTAACTTTTTCCTGACATCAAGCCTATATTTGCCTTTTTATAAATTCCATGCCTTCTGGAGCCAAGCTGAATAAGTTCAATCCCTCTTCCAAATACTTCAAGATAGCATGTCACCCCTTCTTCTTTACTCTGAGCTAATCATCTCCAGTTCCTTCAATTGATCTTCATATGGCATGACCTTCTGTCTCTGACTGCTTTCCTAGACATTCCTGGTTAAGTCACAAAATGGGAGGAAGCCATCTGCCGCTTCTGTCCATTGAATGGGCCAATCTCTTCCTTCCTCTGCTTCCTGACAGCACATGGCTAGTAAATGAAGATCATCATCAGTTTAGAAGACTTAGAGACCTTTACAGACTCTCTGGTATAAGCATACCAGTTGATGTAAGATTCAGAACTTTATTGAGATCTCATTGTAAGTGCATCTTTTGATGTCTTTTCCTTCTTCTGGATGCTTTTTATCAAAGTCCTTCCCAAATTGTGATGAATCCGATCTGAAAAAAAATGTTCCAGATGTACAGGGTCCAGAGGGACCACTGGCACTTTCATTCTGGACACTCGGTCTGCTTTAAGGTGGCTTAAGAGGATGTTTTCTTAGCTGACATGTCACACTATTGACTCCTAGGTGAGATATGAACTTAGAGGTCATCAAAATCCCTAGATCTTTTTCAGATGAATGTGGTTTAATCACTATACCTCTCCTATCATTCGATTGGACAGCAAACATTTATTAAACACTAATTATGTACCAGGCACTGTGCTAAGTACTAGAGATGTAAAGAAAGGCAAACCTTTCTTATATATAAAATATAGAGAGATGGAATATGGCAGAGGAAAGGCACCAGGTGTGTGTGTGTGGTAGAACATGCAGGAAAAGACCCCTGAAGGAGATGGTATTTGAACTTAGTCTTGAAGAAAGCCAAGGAAACCAGTAGGTGGAAGTGATCAGTGAGAGTATTCCAGAAGTTCAGAAATGGAGTTTTAAATTCAAGAAACAGTGTCACGGCACTGAAAATGATTATGTTTAGAAAGGACCAGAGAGTAAAAGCCTGAAAAGAGAGGAAGAAATAAGTTCGTGAAGGACTAAAAAACCAAATAAAGGGTTTTACATTTGATCCTGGAGGTCACAGAGGGTCACTAGAATTTATTGAGCAGAAAAGTGACCTGGTCAGACTTGAATTGTAAGAAAATCACTTTTGTGGCAAAGTGGAGGAGAGATTGGAGTGGGACCGACTTGAGGCAGTGACCAATTATAAGACTATATTGAGTCCAGGAATAAAGTGATATGGGCCTGTCCTAGGGAGGCAATGTATGAGTGGAAAGAAGGGAATATACAGAGGAGAATCTGTGAAAGTAGGAACAACAAGAATTGGCAGCAGATTTTGTGTATACATATAGGAAGTGAGTGTGAGTGAGGAGGTGAGGTGGCAAGCATGGGTTCCTGGGAAGCCAATGATACCCTTAAAAGTGATAGGGAAGTTTGGAAGAGGGGAACCTTGGGGGCTTTGGGAGGAGAGTCTTTTTTTGGACTCCTTGAGTTTGAGATATCTATGGGACATTGAAGATAAGATGTTCAAAGGCCAGTTGGTGTTATAAAACTGGAGCTCTGAAGAAAGGTTAGGACTGGATATATCCATCTAGGAATCATAGGTATAGAGATGAACAACTGAACCCATGGGAGAGGAGGAGATCACCAAGCAATAAAGTTTAGAGAGGATCCATCTGTACTTAACAAAGCCAATTTTTGGAACAGGTATAATACTATGTGTATATGTATACATATATATACACACACATATAACAAATGTATACATACATACATAATCTTTCTGTCAGTCTCCTTTTGTCTTTCTGTCTCTTTCTAAATATCCTATAAAATCTTAATTAAATTTCATTTTCTCAGATTAGACCCAATTCTCTAGCCAATACTTTCTAACCACGTAGTACTGGTCAACTCCCTTATCTCTGAGCCTTAGTTCTGTTCTCTGTAAAATGAAGATAATACAGGGATCCTTTCCATCTCATGGGGGGCAAGGGGCATGGCACCCCTACAATCTGAAAAGCCTGCATGAAATATTTTGGCCTTCCCTTCATAGCAGAGAAGTCTGAAGTTTTTTTTTTTTTTTCTGTTTCTTTTATGAGGCACTTATAGTACTTCATTGTAAAATGTGGCTTAAGTATTTGATCACAGGCTATACAGTTTCTTGACTTCTTCTGTGTCGTCTGCTGGCCCTCATGTGTCAGCTGGAGCTTCTGCAAAACTCCCCCAAAATTCCCATTTAATTTCTTATGCCAACCCACAATCTCTCCAAACTGCAATGGAGAAAGTCAACGATGTGGAAGGGATACTTGTATTTACACTGCCTACTCGGAGAGAATTATGCTTTGTAAGGTGTACATCTAAAGATGAGAGTTGTTGTTCATCTTTGGTGGGGGGATACTTCCTTCACTTACACAAATTTCAACTTCTCTATAAAGATCTGGCACCAGAGTCAAGAGACCTGGACCCAGTCCCACCTCTGGTTCTCCCTACCTGTGTGGCCTTTGGAAAGTCATGACCACCTTGGGCCTCAGATTTTTCATCTTCGGACTAAGTAGACTCTGAGATACCTTTAAATTCTCTAAATTTACCATATAGACCAGTGATGGGCAAACTACGGCCCGTGGGCCAGATGTGGCCCCCTGAAATGTTCTATCCGGCCTCATGACATTATTCCTAATCTAATGAATACAACGAGTAAGATACAATACAATGAAACTTCGAAAGAGTTGCCTTAAAAACAAACTGACAGATGAGCATTTCCTTTCCTTTGGCCCCCTCTTTAAAAAGTTTGCCCATCACTGATCTAGATCAATGAGTTTATAATCAATCAATATGAAATGGCATATTGGAAAATATTAGAACTAAAGATGACCTAATCTAACAAATAAGGAAACTAAGGCCCCAAGACAGTTTCCTACTAGCATCAGGTAGCTAAAAGGGGGTAGAAATAGATTCTAATTCAGGTCTTCTGATGTGAAATGCAGCCCTTCTTCTACATTAGGCTGGCTTCCTCGTGTTGCAATTGAAACAAATTCATCACCTGGTTGCCAATTTCCTTTAAAATCCTAAATGGAATAAAGCCAGTTTGGGGTGGCTATTTTCCAAAAAGCTCATGACTACCTTCCCCTAGAGATGGGAAAGCCTTATTCCAGGAGGTGGTGACACAATGGAATTATGACCAGTCCAAACCCAAAGTCTTTTCGGCCAATTTATTCTGTGCAATTAAGATCCTGACTACATCCAATCCCAAAAGGAAGACAACAGAACAAGAGGTTAAGAAAAAAAAATCCCTCTGTGTTGGCAGCATCTCTGTAAGAATACACAGCCAGGCTTGCATGAGGAAAGCATCTGACTTGAGAGAAGGAAATGAGAGAGGCACACAGAGATGCAGAGAGATAGAAGAAGAGAGACACACAAAAACAGACAGACACAGAAATATGGAAAGAAGAGACACATTAAGCAAAAGGTAGAGAGACAGACAGAGACGCCATAGAGAGAGAGAGAAGACAGAGAGAAAGAGAGAGAGACAGAGAGAGAGAGAGAGAGAGAGAGAAGACAGAGAGAGAGAGAGAGAGAGAGAGAGAGAGAGAGAGAGAGAGAGAGAGAGAGAGATTGCTTAATTTTCTTCCCTTCCACAAACATGCTTATCTGACCTTTTTTCAAAGGCCCCATTAGCTTAGTTCAAGAAAAGATAATAAGGAGGAGACCTTGAGGCCAAGACCCAGTCATGTTTGCAGGATAATGGATGGGATCTGACCTCACTGCTTACTACTTATTCCTGAGTAAAACAAGTCTGGGGCTCAAGTGTAATAATAAACCAGACCACACTGAGCTGTAACCTGCTGGCTCTGACCTCTAATTATTCACTCTCTTGGTGATGGCTTGATTGTTTTTCTCCTCACATAGGCCAGCTTAAGAGGGTGGGGGCTAGCAGTCTGAGAAGTGGGAAATTAGGGGAATGAAACCCGGCTGTGAAAAGGGACTGACCTTTCCAAGAGAGAGTCTCTTCATCTGCAAAATGGGGATAATAATTCTTCCACTCTCCCCTCCACCAGTATGTTGTGGTGAAAGCATTTTGTATACTTGACAAAACTATAGAAATGCAAGCTATTGTTAGTGACTCTCCAAAACCATTGTTCAGAGAAAGAAAGAAAAAAATTAGCCTTGAATTACACATAGCAAGAGAAAGTAACTTTTACACACTGTGATAGTCTCACTCAGCAGAATCTTCCAAAACCAAATGGTGAGCATATCCTATTTGGTTTTGTATTCTGGTGGGGGTAGTCTCCTATTAGAAATAAAATGAATGAAAGAATGAATAAATCATCAATTAAATACTTAGTATTGTGCTAAGAAACGTACTAAGCATTAGAGGTATGAATAGAAAAGAGTCCCTGCTCTTGAAGATTTCACATTCTTTTTTTTCCCCTCTGTATCTGAATTCTTTATTTATTTAGAATATTTTTCCATGATTATATGATTCATGATTTTTCCCACCCTCTTTCCTCCCCCCTCTCAGAGCTGACAAGCAATTCCACTGGGTTATATATGTATCTTTGTTCAAAACCTATTTCCATGTTGTAGAGTGATCTTTTAACATCAAAACCCCCATCACATCCCCATCGAACAACATGATCGATCATATCCTTTTCTTCTGTGATTCTGTTCGAACAGTTCTTTCTCTGGATGTGGATAGTATTCTTTCTCCTAAATTCCTCTGGATTGTCCTGGGTCATTGCATCGCTGCTGGTAGAAAAGTCTTTACATTCAATTGTGCCATAATGTATCCATCTCTGTATATAATGTTCTTCTAGTTCTGCTCCTTTTGCTCTGCATCAATTCCTGGAGGCCTTTCCAGTTCACATGGAATTCCTCCAGTTCATTATTCCTTTGAGCACAATAGTATTCCATCACCATCAGATACTACAATGTGTTCAGCCATTCCCCAATCGAGGGACACCCCCTCATCTTCCAATTTTTTGACACCACAAAGAGTGCAACTATGAATATTTTTGTACAAGTATTTTTCCTTATTATCTCTTTGGGGTACAAACCAAGCAGTGTGGTATGGCTGGATCAAAGGGCAAATGAGGAATTCACATTCTAATGGGGGAAGGGGGTGGAGATTACACAAGTAAAATTCATTCTAGTATCTTCTAGTATAAGTGTATATATATATACACATATATATATAAGTATACCTATATACATATATAAGTACATATAAAATATATATTCTTAGAGTATATATGCATATATATGAGTATTCAAAGTCAAGAAACTGTAGAGGTTCTGGCTCAGACACTAGCATTACAATCACTGTGTCACTTAAATGCTCCCAGTCTCAGTTATCATTTTTTTGTTGATCTTATGATGAGTGCAAGTATTTGCAAACATATACCAGTCCTCCTGTTTCCTAGAAGCAGACCCTTAGCATCTCCCACATGGTTGCCTCCATTTTATTTTGGTGGCACACCATTTTAGTTTGGGCACACACCCAACTCTCCTTATACTAACAGCTTTCTAAGAGTATAAGTCACAAAAAAAAGGTATTAATTTGCATAGATAGAATTTCCTCACATAAGAGTTCCCCACATCATTAAAGCTCTAAGTCCAGTCCCTATCCTTATTATATTATGAATAGCCTATGTTCTAGGGGGAGTTTAGCAGAAAAAGCAATCTTAAATGTCCAGAGAGGGCTTCTTGGAGGAGGTAAGAAGGAAGCCAATTCCTTGATCCATTCTACTTTTCATGGCATTCTTTTCTTCATTGGATTTTTTTTTTGCCTCTTTTTCCAATAGTTCAATTCTGTTTTTTAAACTGTTATTAAGTTGTTATTTTCTTTTTTCATTGTTTTCATTTCTTTTTCCAATTTTTCTTCAAACTGTCTGATTTTTAAATTCCTTTTTTTGAGTTCTTCCAGAGCTTGCAACCAATTCTCTTTTTTTTTTTTTTTTTGGAGATTTTGCATATGTGCTTGTAACTCACCATCTCCTATTGGTTCTGTTCTTTGTTCTTTTTCCCCATAGAAATTTTCAAGGGCCAAGGGTTGTTTGTTGGGGTTTTTTGTTTTGTTTTATTTTGTTTTTGCTGCTGTTTGGTCATTTTCCTGCCAGTAGACTAGAAAATCCTCAAGTTACTGGCCATTTCTGTATTAGCTCACAGGGTTTGTGATGCTGCCATGGAGGCTTAAGAACACTCAGCTCTGTGGACCTTGAGACCTTACTGCCAAGGCCTGGGACTTCAAGGAGTGGGTCTGAGGTGTTATTTTGCTAGTATAGCCCTTGCCCCTGGATCCCGAAGTTGCCTACGCCCTGGTTCTGAGTCTGACCCAGTAGGTGAGGAGGTGTTCAGCCTGTACTTTTCTGTGTGCAGTTTTGCTCCTGGTTCACCCTTATATCATGGAAATCTATTCTCTCTGCCTACCTTTCACATTATGTTCAGTGAGAGAGCCTTCTCATTTGTCCTACTTTGACTCCTGTCTTTTTGAAGTGCCTTTTAAAAATTGGTTTGGAAGGATATTCAGAACAGTTTCAGGCTTTTGCTGCTACTAAGCTGCCATCTTGGCTCTGCTCCAGAAGCTGATTCTTGAAAGATGGAACTGGCATTTCTAGTGTGACGATGATGTTATGAACAAAGGTACAGATGGGAAAGTATATATGATGTGGCCAAAGGATAAGATTTCCTTCCTGTGAGCCAAGCCATGATCTTATACAGTTCTCATGTCACACCCCTCACTCTGCCTTGTTTGTGATGAGGAGATAAAAATGTCCTCATTGATCTTGTATCTTTTTTTATTGATCTTACTTACAAGCAATTGATTTTGTTCTGTAACTGATTAAGTCATGGTGTTTTGTTGATTAAACTTAAGTGATGAAAAAAATGTTTTGTAACGCAAATTAAATTTAAAAGTGTGTCCTGAGTGCTATATTTCATTTTTTTCTTCTTTTTCTTTTTTCCATTTGAGAACCCCAGCACAAAACAACTAATATGGAAAAATGTATTACATTATTATAACTATAAAATCTATATCAGATTTCTTGCCACCTCAGGGAGGAGTGAGGGTAAGAAAGAAGGGAAGGAGAGTAAGATTAAGAAAGAATTTTGAACTCAAAACTTTTTTAAAGGATGTTTAAAATTTGTTTTTACATTTAATAGGGGAAAATAGATATATTTTTTAAAAAGCATGTTGTGAGTACTTTTTGATGGATGAATGGAAAGGAGAACTTTGTTGTTAAAGATTTACCAGCATGACCCTGAATATATCCATAAAGAGATACTTATTCAAGACAGGGAGAGGCAGTATAGAGAGCTGGCCTCAAATATAGGAAAATCTGGGTTCTGCCTTGAATGACAGACAAAGGAGTTATAGACTTCATCCTCCAGGCAAAGGAGAGTCACTGAATATTTTTGAACCTGAGAAAGACATAGTGCTTCAGGGATATTAATTTGGTATTAGGAGGAACTAGGGAGAATGGAGGGAAGTTGAGGCAAGAGTGATAAATGTCCAGAGGTGGGGGATGGCAGGGAGGAGGCCATTGTAAGAATCATTATAGAGCTGATTGATTGCATGTGAGAGAGGAAGTAACTAGAGATGACACAGGTTTTGAGGATTTGTGACCAGAAAGATTTTGTGGCATTGGGTGACCTCTTTGGGCTTGTTTTCTTATCTGTCAAATGAAGTTAATAATATTTGTATTACCTGCTCACAAGGTTCTTGAAAAGATCAAAGGGAGATAAAATGTTTTATAACCAAAGTGCTATTTAAATGAAAGCTATCATCACTATTATTGATACTATAAAGATTGATCATCACTTACTTCTATGGTCCTCAGTCCCAGAGAGAAGAAATGTCTTCTTCAGAGTTACATAACAAATAAATAATAGTGCAAAGACCTTGAACTTGGGTCTTCTGACTCCAACTATGGTGTTCTTTCTGCTACAGATATATAAAATGTGGCTAATAAATTCTTCCCTGCCTTCTTCTGTAAAGACTGAATGAGATAAAAGAAGTGAATGCACTTTGAAAACCAGAGTTTTTCAAACTAGACACGAGAGCTACAGAACACAAGGAAAGAAAACAGAGACATTCCTCTATGCAAAGCTCAAACTTTTCTTTCCTTTGCCAGAGGAATGGTTAATTTCTGTGAGCACAGATGCCTTTAAATCAAGGGTATATCCTCAAGCCAGATGCCTTATCAAATAGATGACAGGAGAAGTTTGATCTTTGCCCTGAGGGGAGAACTAAAAGGTGTTTACAGTCCAGGATAATCAGAGGCAGACATCTAAAAATTAAAATTCTTTGTGAGCCTATCAATATTTATGAATGTGTACAATTTCAAAAACTCCATTCCACAATTTGCATGCCTCTCAGGCAGAGGAATATTTGGCCCTGGCAATGAGATCATTTTGCTGCTGCAGTGCTCAGTTTCTTCTTTGTAGCTAAGTTTGATTGAAGTGGGACCCATTTTACTGCTCTATCAATTTCAGCCTGATATTGTAGAGAGGTCTCTGGAACTGGACTCCAGTGACCTGGGCTCAAGTCCAGGCTCAAATGATTTAGCCATGTGGTCATGAATGAATCCTTTAATTTCTCTGAACCTCAGTTTCCTTGTATAAAAGGAAACTTCCTCCATGTAAAAATGGAATCATATGTTATCTCCTTCACATGGATTTTTTGAGAAAAGTATTTTATAAACCAGCCATCAAAATGCATGGTATTATTACGATGATTGCATTCCCATGTAAAATGTAGTCTTCTCCCTCACCCAGCTGAGGTCAGGCCCCAACCACTCTGTGAGCTCTAAGGTACACAGAATTGCAGAATATCAGAAGTGGAAGGGATTTTGACCATCTGGACCAAATAAAAGTCAGCAAAAAAGGCGGAATGATTTTTTAATCTATGTTATGGAAAAGAGGAAGATCATAGAAAGGATATTTTAAAATAGATTGGACTATGACTATGGATGACAGGCAGAAAGCAGAACTACTCAACTTTTAGTTATTTTCTGTTTTCTCTGCCAAGGATATAATCTTTAGATTGGAAAGGACAGAAATGCAAGATAAGGAAGGAAATAGTTTTTAAAAAAAGGCTGGAGCAATGCCTCTACTGGAGGCCAAGACCCAGGTAGGCAGTGGATTTGGAAGTTCAGCTATCAAGGGTTCACGCTAGACTACTTAGGACAGTATTTGAGCTAGAGAAGGATTTTTGCCATCATCATACAAATGTTTGCAAGTTGTTCGGCTTACCCAGAGGTGTAATTGGTTTAAATCTTGTGCCTTTGAACTACATTTCCCTTATGTGCTGACGTAGACAGGGCATAAATTGGGTGGTCTTCCATAGCTAGCTCTCTTTCCTTCCTATGGCCTCTTGCAGCTAGAAACGTGGGCTGTTTAAACAGGTAGATTAATCATGGGCATGTGGTTTTATTTTGTTACCTTTCTATTCCTTTATTTCTAGTGATTATTAATAAATCTTACAAAAACATAATATTTAAAGAAGTTATTATATATTCATTTTAATCTTTACACAGACCCTGGCCTCCAGCTTCCTCTGACCTCCCTTCAGCTGAAGAACTACCATAGCCATGGCTACCTTCATTATCTTCCATTCCAACCAGGGATTCTACAGACTACCAGACACAACTGTAGTGCAAAAGGGTGCATATTAACCCTGCAAAGCCTTACTGCAGAATTTCTGACAGTTGAAAAGGGTTTAGAACCCTGACTAGTGGCAGTTGATCCTGGAGACTCAAAGAGAGTAGGAGGGTCAACTGTGCTCTCTCTCTGGACTGAAAACCTGACCTTTATTCTGCAGCTTTTCTCTTAAGATTTATTAGTTTAGCTATTTCCTTAGGATTTCCCAGACCTTCCCTATTCCCAATCATCACTTTCCCTTCCTGAATTTCTGTGGGTTTTGAAAGGAGGGTGGATCTGGGTGGTAGCTTTCAAACTTTGTAGATTTAGTTTCCCGGTAGTCAAGTAGGGCTTCCCTTGATACAAATTATCTCTCAAATCATTAAAAGCAACCCCTTTTGAACAACAAAACCTCAGGGACTGAGTTAGGCAGGTCCTTTCTCATTCACACATTCCTATGTCCCTCCCCCACCTGAAGCTTTCCCTAGTGGCAGTTAGAGTTACCTTGTATCCCTCTATCCTTTACAATCAACCCTGAAACTCAATAAACCCTGTTTGTCACTTAATCAAACCTTTGGCTAATTCATTAGTTGATTGATAAGAGAGGGAGAAGGGAAGAAAGGAATAATATCCTCTCTGGGTCCTGAGGGAGTTGGAGCTGTCCATTTTGGAGGAAGTGTAATCTCACTACTTCCTCTGGACTCTTCCTTTGTGAACCTGAGAAACTGACTAGAAAGCCCTCTAGTCAGTTTCAAGGCATTTCTGGCTGACCCTAACCTTTGTCTGTAGAAGTGCCCTTCTTACCTGGAGGGCTCAGTCTTTTTCCCCTCAGTGTCTCTGTCTCAAACCTGTATACCCAGTCTGTGTCTCCCTGCTGCAGCTGCCTGCCTAAAATACCTCATCCTCTCCCTCTGCTCCACTATTGTACCCTCCTTATCCACTTTACTGCCTTAGGGATCCACAAACCCCTATCCACAGTGCCTTGTCCCCTATTACAACCTTACCTGCCTTAATTCCTATTACAACTACCTTATCTCCCTACCTGCCTTTAGTCCCTTACCACCTCAGTTTATTACCTGCCTTTATCCCCTTATTACTATTTGACTATTCCCTTATTACCCTACTTGCTTAATTCCCCTATTACAATCTAGTTTATTACCTACTAGATTTATTCCCTTATTACATCTGGTGAGCCAGCTAGGAGTCAAACATAGAATCTTCTGAAACAACAAAAATGAATCTGGCAAGAATTACATTTATTTTAGGCAGTGTCTCCATAATGGCTTGGTCATTCATGCAAGGTCTCTGCAACTTTTGGTTCGTAAAAGTCCCAAATCTAGTGCAACAAATGCTAGAAATATATGATTATTATAAATGGTTTGCCTTTACCCTTGCCAAATGCATATATTTCATCCCCACGGCTATTGCAATAATCCTATCTCTTTGGCAATTCCTTGTAATCTCTAAGGCAGTTTTGACTCACCTGTGTAATTACTTTAAGACAACTGCAAAAATTGATGCTAACTCTGGGGAACTAGTAGAGAATATCAAGCTACTGTTCCAAGTGTTAAAGCAAATTAGAGAGGGAAAGGAATTAGATAAGCACACAATCCTCCAATCGGAGATTGTGGAATCAAAATTTTTAGAACACAATAACACTGCAGAAGATCAACCAATCCAAAACACTGTAGTCTCTGTATTACCAATTGTGGACAGGACCATTGTTCTCAGATTCAGGTTCGGTCTTCTGTCAAATACTGCAGAGAGACTTTGAGTCGATCACTTTCCAAAACAGCAAAATGGTACATTATGTTGATGGCATCCTGCTAATGTCACCATTTGCTGGTCTGTTACACTGATAGCTTACACTTAATCAAAGAGCTAGGCAAAAGGGGCCATAAAATTTCCAAATTAAAACTTCAATTTGTGATGGAAAAAGTAAATCAAACTCTATGAATATATTAAATTACTCAAGCAACGATTAAATCAACTCCATAAATTAGGCTTGATACATCAAAGAGTACCCTTTGATTTTAATCTACACAACTTCCAACCTGGAGATTATGTTTACACCAGAAACTTCTCTAGGAAGTCTGTGTTAGAACCCAAGTGGCTTGGACCATTCTAAATAATTCTAACTAATCCGAGTGCGATAAAAATTAAAGGAAAGGATCCTTGGTTTCATGTCACCCATGTCAAGCCAGCAAAAGACATGTCCCAACAACAGCCTAGTTACTATACAGCACAAAGATCAACTAGCACCAACTGATTAGTCAACTTATTACACAACTCATACTTAAAGCAATGTTATTATGTGAGGCAACTAAATGGTTGTATGGCTTTGAGCAAGTCATATAAATTCCCTGAGCCTCAGTTTCCTCATTTACCAAATGAATAGGTTAGACTAGAGGACATCTGAGGTCTCTTCAGGTTTAAATCTTCTATACTCCTTTAATCCTATTTTTCCTTCATGCCTGACTCCTTGAATGAGGCTCCCTAGCTCTGATGACTAAAAAATCTCTTTATTTGGCCTCTATTCTCTTGGATAGCTCTTTTGGAAGAGATAACCCTTCTTGCCAAGGAGATCAACCTGCACAAATGATCCCATTCAATCTTATCTTCTCCATCATATTACCCCCTCTATTATTCCCACTCTTTAATTCATCTTCAGTCTCTCCCTACCTATTGGCTGCTTCCTTAATGTCTGCAAACATACCTATGTGTCTCTCATGCTCTAAAACCCCTCATTTTATCCAATAATCAAGACTGCTATTGTCTCATATTTCTCCTTCAATTTGTGGCTAAACTCCATAAAAGGTCTTTCTCTCGTCACAAGGTCTTCTTTGCTCTTTAGTCTGGCTTTTTATCCCATTGTTCAACCTAAATTGCTCTCTCCAAAATTACCAATAATCTCCTAATTCCTAAAGATATTGGCCTTTTCTCAGTTTTTGTTCTTCTTGGCTTCTCTGCCAAAACTATCTTTGATGCTATCGATTGCTCATTTCTGCATATTCTTTACTCTCTAGGTTTCCATAATTCTGCTCTATCATGTTTTTCCCTTAGTGACCTGGATGTTAGTCAGGCCATTCTGGCTAATTGTAGGTATCCCCAATCCTGAGGATCATATTCTGGACCCTGTTCTCTTCTCCTTTTATCTTATTTCACTTGGTGATCTCATCAGCTTCCTATGAGTGTCTGATATCTCACCACCCCTCATCCAATCAACTCCAGGATCAAATATGAAATCCTCTGGCTTTCAAAGCTTTTCATAACCTAGCAGCCCATTCTAACATTCCCAGTTTTCTTACACCTTACTCACCCCCACATACTATGTGATATAGTAACGCTGGCCTTCTTGCTGTCCCACTAACAAGATATTCCATCCTCTGTCTCTGGACCTTTTTATTGTCTGTCCCTCATGATTAATTCTTTTGTTCTTCAATTCCACCTTCTCTTCCTTGGCTTCCTCAAAGTCCCAGCTAAAATCCCACCTTCTACAAGAAATCTTTCCTTGTCTCCTTAATCTTAATGCCTTCCCTCTGCTGATCATCTCCAATTTATTCTATTTATATTTGTACAGTATTTTTATTCGGTTCTTATTTTATTTTTAGCTCCTAATTTGTTTCCTCCTGCCTTCTCCTCCCAGTTGAGAAAGCAAGAAAAACAGCTGATATAAATAAGTCTAGACAAGCAAAACAAATTCCTACACTAGCCAACACAGTGGTTGCTTTTCATATTGTCTGCCCCCTTAGACTAAGATTACCTTATGCATGCGTTGTATAATAGATGCTTAATAAATGCTTATCAATTGTCTTCCACTTTAACCTCCTAACCCTTATTGTACAGTGATACCTAGTGCTGTATATTAGGATTCAAATACAATAGGTCTAAATTCTCAATGATTTCTTCTACTGTGGTAGATCACAGTGTATCCATGACTTCTCATGCTGCATGACTCTTTGCTTTGTTTTGCCAAAGAAACTAAACTCTGATAGAATAACTGTCAGAAGATCTATCTGATAAGATATCAGATAGAGGATCTACCTAATAGGCTGGGATCCTTCTATTCTTCCTCTTCCTCTTTCTCCTTCTTCTTTAATTACTTAGTAGTAGTGTAGCACTTGGTCCCTCCTTTGGTTATTACTAATTCATTGTACGTGATCTACTTCTTTTCTTATCATTCATTTCCTGAATGATATCTCTTATGCTACTTTCTGTCCATAAGTCATCAATGGAAATATGCTGGGTCCTACTCATGCTCACCATGTCTCTTTCTGTTGTTCTTTGGGTCACTCACTGTCTTGAATATTTTTCCAACTGTGGTATTCAAAGTCTTAGTGTTGTACATCATCACTAAGAAAATAGTGGTCTTAAAAAGTTGAATTGAGGAGTATTTGGGGGTCATTAAAGCCCTTCACAATTTTTCAGACTTGATCTGGTCTGATTCTTTCTTCCTTCTATTAAATTCTGGAATCCTATCATAGTCTAAACACATCCTGTCCATGATCTATGCAATGATACACTAACTCAGTGAATCAACTATGCAAATGTATTTTATAAACTAGACAATGGGCATTTTTCATACATTTTATTTTTTCTGCATGAATTGTTAGACTGAATTCTTTTAAAGTGTGTATAGACTCATTGAGGAAGCCTGGTAAAAGTATAGGATTTGATACAACCAACTAAATATATAAATGGATATGTGATTTAATTGATATGCATGTGTCCTCAATCTATGTATGCCTGCCCATTCCATGTGACTTTTGTTTATGTTCTCCCATAAGTCTTTTCAGAGGAGGCTACCTAAGGGACTAATGACTTTCCTCATTTTCCCCTGTTGGAAAGAAAGACCCTTACCAACCCTTATACTTGATTGGATTTTAGTAATAGTGATAGGTTTAAAATAATCAATATTGTGATACTAAAGTTATTAGTATAATTTCATTATAATCTTAATTACAATTAGTAGAATTCATGATTTTTATAAGGATCTTTAACTAAAGCATAAAACTGCTTCTAAAGGGACTTTCAACCCCTCCCTAAGTCATATTTTCCTTCTATCATGAGATGCTGACCATATGAGTTTCAAGTCCCAAAATGCTGCATCATGTCCTGATATGGTACAAGAATGCACACCCCTCACATTTTGGAAATAACCACCTTTCCCAACTCAATCAGATGAGCCCTGAGATAATGGTCATCAGTATTTCTTAATAAGGGTATTGTCTTGTGATTTGACCTTAAGACAATTTTGGGTTTTCCTAAATGAAATAACCAATCAGCTGTGTAGTTGGGTAATGGTTTCTAAAATCATTTACATAATGCTGTGTCTTATGTGATAAGTCATAATCCTTGTTTGGAAATATTCATTTTGTTATATAAACCAGGTCTTTGCTGCCTGGTTTTGTCTCTTGCTGGGGTCCAACTATGTAACATGTGTGAGATTCCAGGTTTATCTGGGAGACTTGGCCCTCTTCCAATAAACTCTAAAATTCTACCTTGACTTGGAGAAATTTGGCTTTTTGACTTTGTTTACCTAAATTGTCCATATCAGAGCAGTGGGATAAAAATTTCTACGACACCCCTAATATTGAGAGAATATCAGCAGAGCATATTACCCCTTGTTCTCACTTTGTGAGTAGTTCATCTCCTTTTCTAGTGATGGATTTCTTTGATGATTTCTATTTTCCATTCTCCTCCATTGTTGATTTTTTTGTTTACATTGCTACTTGTTCATACCTACCATGATCCTCTCCATCTTTCTCTTAATTGACACTCATTTTAAATCCGAGACTGTAGAGCTCCGTGATTGATAATCATGCAAAAATTGTTAAAATATTGGTATAAAAAGATAAGCCTTTGTTTCTGAGAGAAGTTTGGTATCATTAAAGGACCTTTGTAAATTCCCAAAGATAATCCTACCCACTCTCCTTATTTTCTTTAACTCAGGCCCAAATAGTTGTACATTTGGAGTATCTGTCCAAAATATTTATAGATGAGTTCTGTAAATTTTCCATCTAATGGCATATCACCATGTGGACAAGAAATATTCTTCACTTCTTTGTCTTGTATGAATGGTTAGGTAAAATTCTTTTGTGTAACTATAGATTTACTCTAGGAATTTCTTTGGTAATCTGAGATGTGATGTAATTGACATAGTGTTACTCACAAACAGAAATATCTATAGGATTTAATAATTTATAAGGAATTCCTTTACAAACCAATCTCTGGGCTGATTCTCCTCCATGACACTGTTGAACACATTTGTTGAGCATAAGTCTCTTTTGTTTTTGTGCCTCACCTGATATTAATGACCAGAAGATCACTGAACAAGGTTCAATGTATTTACATGGGATATGTTTCATAGGAAGAAAGCCGTTAAGACCACAATTTGCTTTAAGGAATTAAATTATTTATTACAGTCAACAAAAAAAAATAAGCACATTGAAATCTTTTATTCTCCATCTTTTAGTCATTTGCATAATAGTGAAGACATGGTCAATTGTGGAATGTCAGTTTGAAAGCCTGCCCATTCCCAACTGCTATGCTCATTAAAGAACTTCAAGGAATGTCAGTACAATGCATGTCAATACATTATAAAAAATTTATGTAGATTTGAAGTAGATAACGAAGTTAGTTTGTTCTCTCATTCATCATTTTTTAGTACTAATATATTTCTGAAATTTTTTTCCTTCCATGCCTTTAAATACTTTGGGAATTAATCCCTCAACCTCTTCACAGTTACATCAATTCCTAGCACAAATATCATTTGTAAAATCTAGTGTTTTTCCCAAAATCCATTTTTTTTCTCTTCCATCTTCTATCTGGAATTTTAATGTTATAGCATCAGCATGGAAGCTTCTGTGTGCTTGTTGGTGAAAAAAGTTATTTTAAATTTATTTAGAATATTTTTCCATGGTTATATGATTTATGATTTTTCTCACCCTCTTCCCTCCCAGAGCTGACAAGCAGTTCCATGGATTATACATATATCATGGTTCAAAACCTATTTCCATATTATTCATATTTGCAATAGAGTGATCTTTTAACATCAAAACCCCAATCACATCCCCATCAAAACACGTGATCAATCATATGCTTTTCTTCTGCGATTCTGTTTCCACAGTTCTTTCTCTGGATGTGGAGAACATTCTTTCTCAAAAGTTCCTCTGGATTGTCCTGGATCATTGCATTGCTACTAGTAGAAAAGTCTATTACATTAGATTGTACCATAATGTATCAGTCTCTGTGTACAATGTTCTAGTTCTGCTCCTTTCACACTGCATCAATTCCTGGAGGTCTTTCCAGTTCACATAGAAATCCTCCAATTCATTATTCCTTTCAGCATAGTAGTATTCCATCACCATGAGATACCACAATTTGTTCAACCATTCCCCTCATCTTCCAGTTCTTTGCCACCACAAAGAGCAAGGCTATGAATATTTTTATACAAGTATTTTCCTTATTATCTCTTTGGGGTATAAACTGTAAAAAGATGTGGGCACCAGGGATGTAAATGTGTCCTAATGATTTGTGGGTACACATACTGGGTTGAATGAGAGACAAGACCAGCCAGGATAGGGAGTCCAAGAATCAAGAATGGCAGTTAGCCCCAACTGTCACTCTGCCCACCATAGACCAGGGTCTTTGGAACCAGCAGGCAAGGTAAAGGGTTTTAACAGTTTTAATTATGATTTACTAAATAGAGGTGGGATAGGGGATT
Organism: Gracilinanus agilis; assembly: GCF_016433145.1. Lineage (NCBI taxonomy): Eukaryota > Metazoa > Chordata > Mammalia > Didelphimorphia > Didelphidae > Gracilinanus > Gracilinanus agilis. The sequence goes on from NC_058131.1 coordinate 78,237,409, forward strand.
CTACACTTAAAACCCTAAAGGGCAAATCACAGGGCAAAGGGAGGACTTGTCCTCCTCTAATTGACCTAGGCCAGGCAGGGCTCAAAGGAACAGTTCTGGAGTCACTGGGAAGGCTGCTTCAAACCTGGTTCCAGCCAGATTTGACCAGCACAGTTAAAGGGTCTGAGGGTGGCTTTGAGGGTTTTCATGGTAATCCAAAGATGATCACAGGATGCCAAAAGCCAAGGTGGTCTAAGGTACCCAAGTAGAGATAGTGTGCTTGAGATGCTGTCCACCAGATCCCAAACCCCTCCTCCACTTGGTGCAGCTCTGCAGGTCTTGTCCACTTGCTGAAAGCCACCACCACTTAGGATCCCAGGGAATCCGGATGCAGGTCTGAGATCTCCCAGGGCTAGCAACAGTTTGTGCCAACCACTAATGGAGTCTCTCTCAGAGCACAAGCCCTACTTCCTGCTCCTTCATTCCATCTTGGAATCCTCCAGCCCTTCCTGCTAGGTCCATATAAACTATATGTAACTAATACTAAATGATCTTCCTCACAACAAAACTCAGCAATGGTATGACTGGATCAAAGGGCAGGTAGTCTTTTAAAGCCCTTTGGGCATAGTTCCAAATTGCCTTCCAGAATGGTTGGATTAATTTACAATTCCACTAGTAATGTAGTAGTGTCCCAATTTTGCCACATCCCCTCCAATATTCATCACATTCCTTTGCTGCCATATTGGCCAATCTGCTAGGTGTGAGGTGGGTACTTCAACCTTTGTTTTAATTTCCATTTCTCTAATCAGGAGGGATTTAGAACACTTTTTCATGTGCTTATTGATAGTTTTGATTTCTTCATGTGAAAACTGCCTATTCATGTCCCTTGACCATTTGTCAATTGGGGATTTGCTTGATTTTTTTGTAAATTTGACTTCATCCCTTATATATTTGGGAAATTAAGTCTTTGTAAGAGAGTTTTGTTACAAAATAATTTTTTTATATCCAGTTTGTTGCTTTCCTTCTAATTTTGGTTGCATTGGTTTTGCTTATACAAAACCTTTTTAATTTGATATAATCAAAGTCATTCATTTTACATTTTGCAATATTCTCTATCTCTTGCTTGGTCTTAAATTCCTTCCTTTCCCATGGATCTGACAGATATACTATTCTATGCTCACCGAATTTATTTATGATTTTGATTTCATTTACCCATTTTGAATTTATCTTGGCATAGGATGTAAGATATTGATCTGAACCTAATTTTTCCCATACTGTTTTCTAATTTTCCCAGCAATTTTTGTCAAATAGTGAGTTCTTATCCCCAAAGCTGGGATCTTTGGGTTTATCGAACACTAACTTGCTGAGGTCATTTTACTCCTCATCTATTCCATTGGTCTACCCTTCTGTCTCTTAGCCAGTACCATAATGTTGTTTTGATGACCACTGCTTTATAGTAGAGTTTAAGATCTGGTACTGCTAGGCTCCCATCCTGATGAAAAAAAATTTATGATAAATTTTTTTGCGGATATTTTCCGTTTTTTTCCTGATTGTTGTGCTTCTTCCACTTTCATCATTAAATGCTTACAGATGACTTTGCTTAGTTGAATCTCTCTCCAATCTTTCTTTAAACTGCCTTTATACTCCATTGTTTCTGTGTTATGAGAGATATTTATGGCACATATATATTGTCTTCTATCATCTTTCTATTTACTATTTTGTTTATGTCTTTCTTTGTAATTATCCACAAGATTTTACAAATAAGTTTATATTTTAAAGTTAGCTTTCATACTTCTCTATTTAGTATATTCGCTAATGATGGTTTGGGAGCTCTTTTGATCTTTTGCTAAGACAATTGTTTTATATCAATTAAACTACTTATGAAATTTTTGTAGTCTGCATCTATTTCCTTATTTCTTTCCATACCCCATTTTAATTCATGAATAACTTTTTTACATAGATGAAGATGGAACTGTTTTAATTACATATCACATTTCTCCCATTTTTATCATTTTTTTCACCCACTCTGTTGATTTCGATCTGTGTACCAGCAACTTTGTGGTCTAATAGGCAGTTGCCTCAGGAATGCAATATAAAACATATAATTTTTTGTTTGTTAAGATATAATCAATTTCATTTGTGTGTGTGATTTTTTTCCCCCTGGTGCTTACCATATCCATTGTCTTTTTATTCTTTTCCTAAGGAAATTATTCATGATTCCTAAGCATGAAGCTTCTAGATAGTCCACAAAACTTTGGCTCACTTTTTATTCTTAATCTTGATCAGCTCCATGTAATCTGAAAATAGGAGCATCTGGAGAAACTTGTCATCTATAAAGAATCATTTCATTTAGATTGTGGACAGAACATTCTAAAAGATAGTGGTCAGCACCTTTTGGAGAACATATCTTTATTTTACGTCCTGCTTGACATTAATATTTTTTGTCTGTGGTAAATCATGATTTGTTGATAAAACTGAAAATCTTCCTTCCTCTATTATCTTCTTGTTTTCTCAAGAATTTCTTCTTTATCCCATAATAACGGTTTTCTGACAATACAATGTAATCATAGTTGCCTAGAACAACAGGATTATGCAATCCTAGAATCTCTGAATTGGAAGATATCTCAGAGATCATCCAATAGCTAGAAAAACGTTCTATATACAATAGATGCTTAATAAATATTTATTGAATTGAATCTAATCCTAATCCTACATGGAATAAGAATGGTCCTCTTAACATTTCCATTAATTAGACATCTAGCTCCTGCTTATCATAGCTGTTAACACAAAGCCTGACACATGATAGATGCTTAATAACTATTTGTTGACTTGATTTGCTGATTTTCTTGAAGACCTCCAAATATGGTGTAAAAAGGAATTCCTTATTCCTTTTTAAATTTAACCAGGGATCTGGAGATCCTCTTACCATAGAGATGTCTAGGGATTAACCAGTCCATGGTGACAGGAAGTAGAAACCATAGAGACAGGAAGTGAGGTAGAAAAAGGTAGAAAAGGGGGTCAGTTGCTGATAGTTTGGGCTGGCAGTTGTGGGAAAGTTGGCTGCTTGAAGTACGTTAGGTTGGTGGTTGGCATTTAGTTTCTGGAATATAAAGGCAGGCCTGAACTTACTGAGAGGGCTTTTGGCTTTTGGGTTTGGGGCTTTTGATTTGGACTGTTAGGTTTTTTTCTTTCTTGAACTTTTTGGAAAGTGGCTGGTCTTCATCGACAGACCTATTTGGAGTGGGATTAAATACTGATTGGGTTAGTTTTGATTGGGCTGGTTTTGATTGGAACTTTGTGAGGTGGTTGTTAGTTATAGGTAGATATAGGCAGTTTTAGGTAGTAATTATAGGTAGTTATAGGATAACTAGTATAGACATTAGGAAATTTTCTTTCTCTACTTCTTTTCTATATTTCTCTCCTTTACTATATTCTTTTACTATCTCTATTTTAATTAAACTAAATTGTTAAATTATTAAAAGCTGCTCTCTTAATTTGTCAAAACTTCTACTTTAACTCTTAAAGTGGAAAACTAATTGCCTAATAATGTATCAGTTCGTTCCAGTTTTGAAGAGTTCTAACCATTAGGAAATGTCTTCCCCCAACTCCCTTGCATCAAGAAAAAATCTGCCTCTCTGAAACTTTTATTCATTGTTCCTAATCTAATCAATCAAGAATATACTTGGGCAGCTAGGTAGCCCAGTAGATACAAGTGCCAAGCCTGGAATCAGAAGGACCTGGGTTCAGATCTGACCTCAAACACTTCCTAGTTATGTGACCCTGGGCAAACCATGTAACCCCAATTGTCTGGTCTTTTCCACTCTTCTGCATTAGAATTAATACTAAGAAATAAAGTAAGAGTTAAAAAAGTTATTAAGTACCTACTCTGTGTCAAACACTGTGCTAGATGCTGGGGATACATATATAAACAGTATCTTCCCTCAAAGAATTTACAATCTGTCATGGGGCACAACATGTATACATATAAGTATACACAAAATATAAGCAAAATAAACCAAGGTAATTTGTGAGAAAGACTCTGGAAGGTAGGAGAACTAGGAAAAGCCTTATCCTGTAGGTGAGTTAAGCTTTAAAGAAAATAACAGATTTTAAAAGGTGGAGGTGAGGAAGCATGGAGGATGATGAATGTCATATGTGAACAATGACAAGAAGGGTAAATTGTCTGGCCTCACCAAGAATAACAAGAGTAATGTACAACAAGTCTACAAAGGTAGATTATAACAAGGTTGTAAAGAGCAAACTGGTCACAATTTAAATGCCAATAAAGGGAGTTTGCTTGTCACAGAGAAAATAGGGAGCTAAGACAGTTTATTGAGCAAAAGCGTAACATAAACAAGCCTGCACTTTAAGAGACATCACTTTACTAGCTGTGTAGTAGATGTACTAAAGATGAGATTAATTGATTGATTAATTGCTATTCTCTGTTATAACAGTATATTCTAAGATTATTTCTAGCAGCAATTCGATGGTTCAATGGATAGAATGCTAGACCTGGAGTCAGGAAGATCAAAGTTCAAATCTGGCCTCAGACTAGCTCTGTGGCCCTGGGCAAGTCACTTAACCTCTGTTTGCCTTAATCCATTGGAGAAGGAAATGGCAAACTACTTCATATCTTTGCCAAGAAAATCCCATGGATAGTATTGGTGTGCTATGATCCATGGAGTCACAAAAAAGTCAGACACAACTGAACAATAACAAAGGTTCCTTCCAGCTCTAAATCCTATTAACCTATGAATACATCTGCTGCTATCATCACCATTGTCATAAATTTCTGTCAATTATCTCATTACTTTAGAAAATTAATATTGGTCTATTCCATGTCACACTAACACTACATTCTGAATGAGTGCTGTAAATACAACCAGGAACCCGACTGAAATATTTTGTATGCCACATTACCCTGGATCCAATTAGCGTAATCTATTTCTAACCATGTTCTCAATATAGTCCTTGACCGTAGACAATTTGTCACGTGTCCTGGGTTTTCAACACTATAGTCAAGAGTTCAACCACAGCCGTTAAAATGATAACATATCACATTTAGATCATGGTTCAGTTCATGGGGAAAAATACCATGGTCTGTCTAGAATTAGACTGATTGAAAGAAGCTGATTATGGATTGTGACTGTACAATTACCCAGATTTTCAGATCCAATTCTTACTGTCAGATTTGGCTTTGAGGATTTATGGTTTATAAATTAATTTAGCAGGATTCATAAGTCATTGGGTACACATTCTTATTGGTTGCCTAGTTGTCACCTAGGTAGAACAGAAATCTAGAAGGTATGGCATATATAAAAGGACACATCAGACCTCATTCCTTATCCTTTACCCTTGACAAATCCAAACTGCACAAATGAAAAATGAATCTTTCTAAAACACATATCTGACAATTTATTCAATAAATATCCTTTGCTTTTCCAAATTTAAAATGGCTCATGTTTTTATAACTTTTTGAGGATAATTAAATGCTTTCCTCATCCTAGGATCAAATCATGTTGCCAACTGCTTGGGCTTTGTAATAGTCTCTTAACAGTTCTTCCCACCTCCATTCTCTAATCATCCTAATCAGACCTATGACTTGAGGCAGGTAAATGGTGCAGTAAAGAGAGTTTTAGGCTTAGAGAGACTGTCCTGACTCTGGATAATAAAATACTCCTAGCAGAGAAATGTTAAAAGATTTGGAGCAGGGCTTTTTGTCGGTAGCCAGGTGGCATAGTAGAGAGAGCCACTTGACCTGGAATCAGGAAACCTTCATGGCCATTGGATATTGTTCTCATCTTCTGGGGGCAGTCTTTGGATGCTTATGGTAAACATCCCCCCTAACTCACTGATGAGTTTGTAGCCTGTCCATTACCTTCAACCTAGTTTAATCTGTCTGCTAAAATAGTTAAAACAACAACAACAACAACAACAACAAAAACCCTTACCTTCTGTCTTGGAATCAATATTGTGTATTGGTTTCAAGGCCAAAGAGTGGTAAGGGCTAGGCAATGAGGGTTAAGTGACTTGCCCAGGATCACACAGCTGGAAAGTGTCTGAAGCCAGATTTGAACCTAGGACCTCTCATCTCTAGGCCTGGCTCGCAATCCACTGAGCTACCCAGATGCCACCTGCTAAAATAGTTTTAATGAGATACGCCCACAGTAAAGGGCATCATTTCTTCTCCCAAATATCACCTCACATCATGAAAATAAGAAGCAAGGACTCTGCAACAAGTTTTATTCAGTGTTTATACTCCAAGAAGCAACTCCTACAAAGAATGGGGACTCTAGCACTGACCTTTAGTCAAGTTTCTAATGTCCTTTTTCATCCTTTGTATTGCAAAATAATTTAAGAGAAACAGCATAGAGAGAAGGAAGAAGAGTGGATTTGTAGTCTAGTTCTTAGAGGTTTGGGAGGTGAAGGTATTGGGAAAGAGGTGATATCAAGCTTGGTCCTTGATTTAACTCATTTATGTTTATTTTGCAAATGTTTGCCTTTGTCACTCTCTTCTCTCTCCTTCCTAGTCTTGCTGCCACACCAGAAAAGAGACTCTAAAAGTTTAACCTTTTTATTTCTAGTGTTGCCACCTCAGTGTTTCACTTTTCTAATTGGTGATTATTTTTTCTGGACCATTATTTGTCTGAAAAGTCTTATCCATGCCTCACTTCCCTCCCTTCTCTATGGCCATCTTCTTCAATTGCTTTTCTCCTCCTTTCCATCCTTCTGGCTTTCCAGTTCTAGAACCATATACACCATATCATCTTTGCCACCAATCCTGAATGGGGTGTTGAGCTGCTCCATTATGATCCCACTCACAACCTTCTCTGTTATTTTTCCTATTAATTGCTCCAACTTGGCCACAATTCACTTGTGTGTGTTGGTTCCCACATTAAAATCAAAGGCAGGAACTATCATTGATTTTGTGTTTTTAAAAATGTTTGGCACATAGTAAATCCTTAGTAAATGTTTTCTCATTTATTCATCCAAGGCATTTGTCTCATTCTGGCTTAATTGAAGGTGATTTAGTGGAAATAGGGGTTTATAAGCAATAGATTAAAATATTCTACTCCCTTTAACCTCTCTCTTGGCCCCATATTGTTCTAGAACCATCCAGAATGACCTGTCAGTAATAGGAACCTCTACAACTAGGAGCATGCTTTCTTTTTCACTTGGGCAACTTGGCTGCTCACAAGGCTTGAAAGAGATGAGAATCAAAAATGTTCTTCATACTACAGGAGTGAAACAGAAGAAAAACAACTGCTTGAACACATGGGTTGAGGCAGACATGATTGGGGATGTAGACTCGAAACTACCACACCAATGCAACTATCAACAATTTGGAAATAAGTCTTGATCAATGACATATGTTAAAACCAGTGGAAATACGCATCAGCCATGGGGGGGAGCTCAGGGGGTGAAGGGGAAAGTAAGAGCATGAATTATGTAACCATGTTAACTTTTCTAAAAAATAAATATTAATAAATGTTTAAAAAAAGTAAAAGAAAAAAGAAAAAAATGCTCTTCATTCAAATTAAATGTAGGGTCAATGAGAGAGAGAGAAAGAGAGAGAGAGAGAGAGAGAGAGAGAGAGAGAGAGAGAGAGAGAGAAGTTCTTGGCTTGCTTTTTTATTCCTAGCACTTAGCACAATACTTGGCACATGGCAAGTACTTAATAAGTTCTTTCTTAATCATTCATTCATGACTGCCCTCTGAATATGATGGACTATAGAGGTGCAGCTTTCAGGGGGCTTAGGTTAGATTTATAGTTGCTCATTTGGGATTTCTTTTTTCTGAATGCTTTAGTATGTCAGATATTCTTTTTTTTCTTCTTGTTCTATCAAGGACAAGGATATCAAAGTTTTCTGATTTTACTTTTGTAGGACACAACAGTTGATTTAAAAATCGGTATTATCTAGGTGGCTCAATGATCTCTCAATTGAGATTTGGGCCTAGAGAAGGAAGGCCTTGGGTTCAAATCTGGATTCAGACACTTCCTAGCTGTGTGACCTTAGACAAGTGACTTAATCCCCATTGCTTAGCCTTTACCACTCTTCTGCCTTGGAACCAATACATGGTATTGATTCTAAGATGGAAAGTAAGGTTTTCTTCTTAAAAAATAAAAATAAATCAATATAACCCTGATTTGTGTTGAAATGTCATAGAAGATAGTTGAGTGGCATTATGAAACTATCAGAGTATATCATATTTTAAAAATTACCTTCAGCAATATTACCACTCATGGCAGTACCCGCTGACAGTGATGAAAAAGGCACTGAAAAGACTTTTCTACTTGCAGGTTAAGTTTTTGATGTGAAAGGGTCATAGGGGAACCCAGTTCTCCCATATTTTCACACTCCAGAAAATATCTAAAATGGCAACAGAAAGATCAAAGGGAAATAATAGCCAACTCCTCTATCCAGTCTCAGATGCCTCAGAAAGCCAGAAACCCGCAGGCTTTTGAAGTGGAGTTACAACAGAGGAAGTTACAACCAGCCCAAGTGCCAGGAAACATCCTGAACCCTGCAGGCTCTCCAAGTGGGGATTCACAAGTGGTCCTGAACCTCACCTGATCCTACAAGGCCTAAAGTGTTCGGATACTCTGAGTGAGGTGGTGCCAAGTGAGATAGAAGCTAGAGTAGGCTCCAATAATAGGGGCCTGAAGCCAGAGGGGATCTTGGCTCTGGATTGACAGAGCAGTAGCAGAGGAGCCAGCCATTAGAGATGTGCATACCTCTGAACACTAGAAGACAGAGCAAAAGAGACAGGACCAGCCCAACTACCAAGTACACATGCAAGGGGAGCTTTATCAAAGGCTGGAGACTAGCTCAATCTCCAAAATATGACTGAGACCTAACAGAGCCAGAGCAGGGGATAGAACCAACTTTCTGTTTGTGACTGTCAAAGAGAAGTGATTAGAGAAAGGCTAAGGCAAATATCTGCATTGGTCTACCAAGAGATGAACCTGAAACCAGGGATTGTAGTAGAAGGGGTCTGGTCTCAGCCACACTCATCCAAAATAGCATAGGTACCATATCCAATGATAGAAACAAACAAGACTTGCCTGACCCATACAGAGTAAGGGGGGAAAGGATTTTGACTTTAGCACAAAGTCTCAATACAAATAATGAATTTGGAGACATGAGCAAACAGAAGAAAATATAGAACACCATGAAGAAATAATTAGATTAAGAGAAATCCAAGAGATTAAGCCAGAAGAATAGATTATAATTATACAATATAATCTACAATTATAATTAGAACCTCAAGAAAGAATAACAAGGACTCCAAGAGTAGCTAGATGAAATGAAGCAAGAGTAGGTTTTTTTTTAAATTAGACCGCTTAAGGGGGAAAAAAAAAGATTGAAAGGGGAATAAATAACTTAAAACAAAAGATGGTAAGCCTTAGCCAAATAGTATAGACTTCCTGAAAATCAAACAAATGGGATGTCTATAAGATAACAAGAAATAGTAACACAAAGTCAAGAGAATAAGTCAAAAGTCAAAAAGACTGAGGCAAAGTCAAAGACTGAAAAAAGAACAGGTAAAGTTATCCTAATGATCTATCCTATGAACTATCCTAAACAATTGCCTTGGGGAACAGATCCAGAAGAGATAATTGAAGAATTAATCAGATTCTCCAAAAATCATGACCTTAGATAAAGCCTGGACACTGTATTTTGAGAAATCAGATGAAAACTTCCCATAACTATTAAAACCATAAGGCAAAGTAAAAACTAAAAGAATCCACTGATCACCTCCTGAAAGAAACCCTAGAATGTGAATATCCAGGAATGTTATGGTTTCACTATACTTATTTGTTACAAAGGAGGTTTTTAAAAATGTTTTGGGGTGTGTGGTGGGGAAAAAAGGAACAGAAATAAGGAAGGTAATAATAGTGATGCTCAAAAAAAGACAAAAGATTCAATGAAACATTTGAAAATATCCAGAAGAGAACAGAAGGAAGGAAAGAAGGGGAAAGAGACAAGGAACATGTTTGGACAGAAGCAGAAATTCCATTTTCTCATTAGAAACTTCATTCCTCAGGAGCTCTTGTGGGGTTCCACAATACGGAGTCATCTCAAATATATTGGTTAATAAATGCTCCCAGGGTAGGAATTTCAAAAGCCCTGAGGATAGACTCTCATAAAAAATCTAGTGGATACTATATACACTATAGAGAATGTAGCAGAGAAAGGAAGGATCTGAAGCTAGCTTGTACAGGTTCTAACAGCTTTAGACATTTCCCATTTCTTGTTTTGGTCTTTACATTACAGGGTTACTATGAAGCTCAGGTGAGAAAATACTTAAAAAGCTCTTTTCAAACTTCAAAACACTACTTAAACACAAACTATTATTTAAATGGCCTTCTGGTAAAAGTAACCATGTCTTCAATAGTTCATCAATCAAATGACATCATCATCAGTAAGTCTGTGATTCAGAGGCAATGTCACCCTCAACAATCAATCAGTCAGTGAATAAGCATTTATTAAGTGCCTACTATTTGCCAGGCACTATGCTAAGCTCTGAAGCAGTGAAGTGGCTCCTAGACCACCCTCAGCAGGAAATCATACATCAATTGTGTTCTCAAAGGGCAGACTTGTTAGTCTCCTATGTGGAAAATAATATGAAAATCTTTTAATATTCTTTTTTAGGAGACTCAACTACCAAATTAAGATCTGTTTGGCTCCTGGTCCTGAAGTAAAGCCAGAATGTCATGGAACCAATACAGAGGAATGTAGAAGGTTAATGGAAAGCCTCAAGGGTACCATTTTGTAGCAGGTACATACTTTGGAAATGAGGCATCTCAAGATCCCAGTTCTTGAGTGCTTGCAAAGCCTTGATAGCCAATTTGGTGGCCCAAGGACTATACAGAAATTCCATGTTCATTTCCTCAATATCTTTCAGTATGAGGGATGGAAGGCTTCTAATCTGGTGTCAGATCTGGAAAAGCTTTTCTAGAGGTTATTAATGACGTCAGACTTGATGGAATAACAAAAAGCGACCCAAGGTTCCAAAATCTTGACATTTGATGTAATGAGAGGTTGGTAACATGCCTCTTTCCTATCTAATAATTGAGCTATGGAGACTCCTCCTTCCCCTCATCCCTGAAGGAACAGTTCATCCAGAAAGTCTGACTCATTGGGAGATAAATATAGTGATATTCAGGAGCAATGAGGTAGTGCCATGGATAGAGTGCCAGTCCTAGAGTCAGAATGACCTGGATTCAAATAGGGTCTCAGACCCATACTTGGGTAAACCACTTAACTTCTATTCACCTCAGTTTCCTCATCTGTAAAATGGGGCAAATAATAACACCAACCTCACAGGGTTGTTATAAGGATCAAATGACATAATATTTGTAAAACGGCGCTTTGCACATGGTAGGCACTTAATAGATGCCTTTCCCCATCTAGATTCAAGTTCAAGATTGGAACTGAAAGTCAGAGGGCCCGAGGGTGCCAAAGTGGCAGAACTGATAACAATTCATTGTAGAAGTGCTAAGACTATTGAGCCAGTCACTCGGCTTAATTCTGATGCTCAAGAGTTAGGAGAGTCAGGAGTTATACATGCAGCCAGATAAACTCCATCAAAGAAGTCAGGCAATATATATTTGAAGTGATATCACCCATACCATATGACTTCTGCATTTATTCCTTGATGTGATGCTGTGCATTATGAAATGCTTGCCACTTGTGTGTTTGGCCCCTAGTATGCAACTTTGCTATATGTTCCTGTGTGCTACACGTTTATGTGCAACGTGGTATGTTCTTCCCTAAGCCCTCTGGCTGCAATAAGCCCTTCTCACGTGAATTCTATGTCCTTTGGGGCATGAATGAGTACTGTGTTGTCAGGATGATTGTTTTTGACTATATATAAACTGATCAATGTTTAGGAGGTAGCCTTAAAGCTGTACCAGTTTGCCCTGTTTGCATTTGCCTCAACTTCACACTTTTCATTGAGGGGAATTCAAAAAGGGCATGTCTGGGAAGAAATGGGGATTCTGTGTTCTTTTCAGGAACTTCGTTCCCTAGAAGCCTGTGTGAGATTCAAAAACATGGAAACCTCTCCAACATGCGAGGTGATGAGTTCTCACAGAGCAGGAATTTTAAAAGCACTGAGGAGGGACTCAGATGGAAAAAGCCAGTGGACAGGAGCCAGGCTGCAGAGGAAATAGCAGAGAGAATTTTTTTAAAATGGGATCTGGGTCTTCTAGCTCGTGCTGGTGCTAGCAGCATGAGCTATTTTCTCGCATCTGTGTCTAGCTCATGCCATTTCTAGTGTTATTGGTAGAAGCATCAAAGGAGGCATTTATACACACACACAGACACAGACACAGACACACACACACATACACACACACACACACACACACACACTTTCACTTACCCACCCACATATCCAGAGAATTGCCTCTGGAGAGAAAGCAATAAGGTCTCTGCAAGGCTCTAGCATTTGGTGCTCTTTTGGCAAGAAGCAATACTTTGGGGGCAGTGAGGTTTGTTTTCATGTGATAAAAGGTGATGTCTCAGAGACCTTGAGGCTTTGATACTGATCTCATGAACAATTTCTCCTGTTCTCCTACGTTGCAGTGATGTGTTGGGAAGCCGAGAATGAAGATGAGTGAACTTGTAGCACGCACTTCTGAGAAGTTTAGGAGAGAGTACCAGAGAGAAATAAATGGTGAGAATGTCTGCCGTTTGAGTTGACCCTTTGGGGTTTTTTTTTTGGTTTTGTTTTTGGTTGTTTTTTTATAACCCTTACCTTCCATCTTAGAATCAATACTGGGTATTGGTTCTAAGACAGAAGAGTGGTAAGGGCTAGACAATGGGTGTTAAGTGACTTGCCCAGGGTCACACAGCCAGAAAGTGTCTGAGGCCAGATTTGAACCCAGGACTTCCCATCTCTGGGCCTGACTCTCAAACCATTGAGTCACCCAGCTGCCCCTGTGACCCTTTGTTTTATGCCTCGATTAGTAAATGTGTTTGACCTTACAGTCATGTTGTGTGTAACATTCTGCCTTGATCTAGAAGGTGCAGTGGAAACAGGCTTTTGAGCTGTGACCTCAGATGGGCATTGAGTGTCATGGAGTGACCAATCATATGAGGAAGTCAAGCAGCTGGATCTGTTACCTCCATCTCTGACAGGGAGAAGGGCCAGAGTGAGTCCATCCCATGACTAAAGGGAAGTCAGGAGATTCCCATGTTCAGTAAGTCAACTCTCCTTTAATTAACCACAGAAAACTCCAGCTTGGTGCACCTTACTCCTGGTAAATTCCCAATTAAGCTGTATAATTTCATGAAATTAAGTTTATGGCCTAACCTTGTGCTACTACTTCTGGAGAGTCCATCTAATGAAAAAGGCAAGAGCTTACTCTGGAATCTGTTATCTCTTCTGCCCTCCCTTCACGGGCTCTGGGCGGCTGATAAACTACAATCTAGTCCAAAAAGAGCATCAAAAAGAAAAGTGAAATATATTATGAGTGTGATATGTGCATAAATGTATATATTTATATATTTATATCTAGGTAATTATAGACATATGTTTATGGATCATGTCTATGTAGACATATCTGTATATATACAATTATCCATTTCTATTTCTATATTGAGAGGAAGATTGGTAGGGTAGAAATACCACTGGAATTGGAGTCAAAAGATCTGGGTTTGATTACCGACTCTTTCATTTTCTACATGTGTGATAGAGATAGCAATGCTTGCATTTCCTATCTTGTCAGGAAGCCATAAGGAAGGGCTATATTATCATTATTATTATCAGGGATATAGCTTAGATGGGATACATTAAAGGTAGTTAGGCGGCCCTCTTTCTATGGATGGAGAGAAGGGGAGGGAAAGAGACAGAGAGAGAGAGGGAGAGGCAGAAAGAGACGGGGGTGGGGGAGAGGGAGAGGGAGGAGACAGACAGACAGACAGACTAGGCTTAGAGTCAGGAAGACTTGCATTCAAATCCCGGCTTACTAGCTTTCTAGCTTACTAGCTAGATGACTGTTTGATGCCTAGGAAAGTTTGGTCCAAGTCCCAACCTCTGTGCAGCCTCCATTTCCTGACCTCTACACATGATGTATGAAGGCAGATAGGTGGCAAATGGATAGAGAACTGGGTCTGGATTCAGGAAGACTCATCTCCCTATTCAAATCTGACCTCAAACTATGTACTATGTATGTACTACCTGTGTGACCCTGGGCAAACCACTTAACCCTGTTTGCCTCAGTTTCCTCATCTGTAAAATGAGCTGGAGAAAGAAATGGCAAACCTCTCCAGTATCTTTGCCAAGAAAACCCCAAATGGGGTCACAGAGTTGAATGCAACTAAAAAACAACCAAACAAACAGAAAATTATGACATATTAAAGTGCCTTTTAAACACTAGCTACTATCTTTATTTTAATCTACTACATGCTCAAGCCAAAATACCCATAACACCCAGTCCTAGTAATTTAACAAAATATTGGCCTTGTAAGCCAACAACAAAGGAAAATTCCTTCCTAGGACACACTCAAGAAGGTAACGAACACCCCACCATCAACACCCAAAGCTGATATTCTACTTAAACTACTTTCTGATCAATTTTAATTTGTATACTATGCCAGTATTAAATTTACTTTATTATTTAAAAAATTAAATTTTTTGTCTTATGTATATTGTCGTGCATGGATTTATTTACCTCTAGTATATCTCATATATATTATACACTTATGTAAGAAATAAAATGAACATAAAAAGGATAACTTTAAAAATATTATGGTTTTTATAGATTTATTAGTAGCCATTAGAAAATGAAGCCAGGTACCATGCTCTCTAAGCCAGTTTAAAAAGAGCCGCTGTCACCTCCTGCTAATAGATCATCATCCCACCATCTAAAGGCTTGCAATCCTTCGGAGGAAATGCATGAATTGTGACATACCTAATTCCTTCGATTGGCTACTGGTTGTTACTTCAGGATTACAAACTTGTTCATTGCATCCAAACTGCCATTAAATAAGGCATCACAATGTTACGATTACCAATCAGCCCATAACGAGGCATAACTGATTCTAACTGGCATGGGGGAGGATTTTTTTCAAGGGAGCTATTTTATTTTAACAAAACCAAATTTGATATTATTCACAAATATTCTTGCCAATCACCTTGTCATTTGTGTGTGTGTGTGTGTGTCTCTGTGTTAGGATATCACATACTTTCTGCAAAACACAAGGGGAAAAGTCCTGAATTTAGAATCAGTCAGTTTGGGTTTGAATCCTGCCTCTGTTATTTTTTAGCTCTGTGACCTTGAGTAAATCCTTTCCCTTCTTGGTCTATCAGTTTCTTCAACTCTAAAGTGAGGATTATTTGACATTATTCAATAATGTCAAAGGTCCCTTACAGATCCAGATCCCATAATCCCCATGAAGTATATATTCCAGAAAAAAGAAAAAGAAAAAGATCAATGCACGGAAGAAAGGGGAAAGAGTGCTGGACAGATCTGTTTGGTTTTAAATGATCCTGTAGAATGATTAGAGAACATGTGCATTCAATAAGACATGTGTTTTCTATTGTCTATTTTTTTAAAAAGCATCTTTTATTATAACAATTTCAACATTAGGGAAACTTTTAGATGTTGGTTTTAGAATTTATGTCCCTTTGGACAGCACCCATTAAAATCTGTAATCATGTTGTGGAGAGATATTTCATAGCTTAAATATAGTGTGTACTTGGGAAGTTAGGGACTGGGCAACATGTTTTTCTAGGGCAGGAGTGCCCACAGCTGTGCACCCACATTACAGAGGGGTAGGGCAGACTGCTCCATAAATGCTGAGCTTATACTCACTCAGATGGGCACCACAAACTGCCTCAGCCTGCTCCAATCTGGGTTGTTTGTCTTACCCTCTCTTCACCAAGCAAACCTCTCTTTCCACCCTTCCCTGTCCCTGTTTGATGCCTCGAAAGTTCTGTCCAGATTGTCTGCATCTTTATTCCATGTCCCACATCTAATTTGATGGTTTAATTCAAGTTCTATCAGAGTGTCAGGAAAGGCTCCATAGAGAAGATATCTCCTAAACTGAACCTTGAAAGAAAAGAAATATCCAATAGTAGTAGTGATAGTGGTGGTGGTGATGGTGGTGGTGGTGGGTGGTGGTGGTGGTGGTGGTGATGGTGGTGGTGGTGGTGGTGATGGTGGTGCAGTTCCTTCAACAGAAGCCATAACAGCAATAGAAGTAGTAGTAGCAGTATAACAGTACTAGTAGCAGTAACAGTAGTAGTAGCAGTAGTAGCAGCAGCAGCAGTGGTAACAAGAACAAAAATAGATCCCATTTCTAAAATGCAAGTACATTTATCCCCGTTTTACATATGTAGAAACTGAGGCTCAGGAAAGCTAAATGGCCTGTCAAGGTCACATAGCTATTTCATAGCTATTACAGCAGAAATAATCTATCTTCTCCAGTCTCCTGGACAGAGTAACATCCATTTCCCTTGGATTACACTTGCCAGATAGTTCTATGAGGTAGGTTACAGTTTATTTACCATCATGAGCACCAGACTCTATCTCCCAGCTACTCCCACAACAGGAATTTTCCATTGGCTGCCATCTTGGCATGGTAGTCAAGGCATCTAATACCAAAATAGCTTTAAAATTCCCAGATGGTTGACCACCAAGGGATGAATTTTTTTATAAACCAAAGAAACTAACAAAGACTATACAATTATGGAGAGAATACACAGGAATCTGAAGATCTTTGAAGTGCTGGGATATTTCCAGGAAGGGAATAATAAATAACTGGCATGCACTGAGTACTTGAAATATATTATCTCATTTAAGTCTCCCAAAATCCTCTGAGGTAAGATGTACAAATATTATCCCTATTTTCCAGTGAAGAAACTGAGATTTAGGTTAACTGACTTGACCACTATCGCATAATGAATATAAGAGGTGGGTTTTGAACCTAGATCTTTTTGGTTAGAAGTCTAGCCCTCCATCCACTAAACAATGCTGTCTTACAATTCGAATAAGATTTTTAAAAATCATACAAATTTTGATTTGGAATATAACAGTTATTCATGTGGAACCATTTTCCCCACACAGAATTATGGAATCTCATAGATAGAAGGAACCTCTAAAGGCATGTAATCCAATTCATACCTAAACAGAAATCCTTTCTGTAGCATCCATATGAAGAGCTTCAGGGACGAATTCTTGAAGTAGCCTATTCTATTTTGACTCTGAATTTTAGGAAATTTTTCCTTAAGTTGGGCTGAAATTTAGAGAGATTTCTATTCCTCCATCCTTATACTTCAGCCATCTTCTCTATCTAGCTCCCAGTTATTCTGGCCAAGGCTAAACAGAAAAAGTCTAAAGGGAGGGCTGAATTTGAAGTTAGAAGATGGATTAAGATTCCTATTCTGCCATTTGTATCTTGGCCTTGAGCACCGTGGTCACTTTCCCTTTCTGAGCTCCATCTATACAATAAGAACATTTGATTTAGAAGACCTGTAAAGCCCCTTCTAAGCTTTCATCCCCTCTTCCACATTGGAATAAATGCTGAGAAAAATTAGGAAAACATTTTAATCTTCTTAGAAACCTGGCTAGGAGGGGAAAAGATTTCATAATCCCATAAATTTTATAACTTGCAACTTAGACTAGTAATTTAGAAATAAAAAATATTTCTAGGAATTCATGAAATTTGTCTTATGGGACATATGCTTCAGCCAATGTCTTTGGAATATTTCTGCATAATGTTCCTTTAACCTGTTCTTCTCCTCACTGCTACATTAGCATAAATTAAAATGAGGGGGAAAGTCATTCATAAAATTAATTTAACTCCATTGTGACAGAATTTTTTTACTTGAATCATTTTAAAAATCCCCTAGTGTGAGAGCTCCATCCAATAATTCCCACTTGGACCCCTCCTCACCTTAAGAGATGATTTCGAAAGTTGTGTGTGACCAAAAAAGATCCAGGCTCTTATACAACAGCCTTCCCCCATTTTACTAGGCTGATCCTTGTACAACAGATATGTGATCCATCATCAGGCATAAAATCAAAGATTTTCCACCTTGATGGATCCTGACTCCCAATCATGTGTTCTTGCCTCTGCAGAGGGCCTCTCTTCACCACCACTGCCCTACTCCAATGCTTTCTCTTCCAAGATTAGCTTCCATCTACTTCCATGGATATCTTTTGATGTTTGCCTGTTGTATTCCCAGGCTGTAGCATAGCTCCTGGCATATAAAAAGTATTTAAATAAATTATTAAATAAACTTATTTATATAAATAAATGTTTATTTAAATAAATAAATTTAAATAAAGTCATTGCCTGACTGCTCCATTGGCATACATTTTGAAAAAGTAGGATCAACTCCACAGCAGATCAGTAAAGGGTGCCAGTTGGATAGAATTTTCTTGAAATATAAAAGGAATACTGAGAACATTAAATATGAAAGGAACCACAAAAACCATCTTATCCAAACACTTCAGATAATTGGATAGGCTCGTTTAACCTCTGTTTGCCTCATTTTCCTCAACTGTAAAACGGGAATCATAATAGTACCGACCCAGTGGGGGTTATTGAGGATCAAATGAGATAGTATTTGTTAAAAACAAAACCCCCAAAAAAGGTGCTTAGCACAGTGCCTGGCACATTGTAGATGTCATATAAATGTTTATTCCTTTCTTTCCCTTTCCCTCCTTTACCATCACTGTATAAGCAGAAGTGAGAATACCCCATTAACTACAATTGAACTCAGGGCTGTTTTTTAATTTTTCTTTGTTTTCTGCATTGCTGTGGTCAAAAGCATTTCAACACCAGGTGACCATACTCTTGAAGATTAGCTGGACTGGTCCTTGGGGCACACTCTGTCTGTAACCAAAACCATTCCCAAAGCCTTTTCCACATAATAGAACCTGCCAGAGCTTGTGTTCTGCTGGCATAGCCTTCAAGAACCCAATGTCATCTCAATATCCTGATGAGAACTTTGTAGAGGATCAAAGAGTTAAATTTTGGAAAGCATGTAACAAATGTTAAAGGTTCTATGTGAATTTAGCTATCAGCAGCAGTGTGTGCTGGGAAAGAGCAACTGGCTGTCCAAAAAATAAAAAACGAAATGCTCATACCGAAAAGTCAACAATCAGCTCTTGCAACTGGTATGAGCAGGTTTCAGCACACCCCTGGCTATTATTACTAAATTACTTGTCCTATATAGAGCTCATATTCCTCATCTGTCAGGACAACAAGTTCACCTGCATTAATTAAACTCTTACAATGTTCCAGGTTCTGTGCTAAGCATGGGGCATACAAAGAAAAATAAAAAATATAGGTCAATGCCCTCAAAGAATGTACATTCTAATGTAGATACACAAACAGGTACATACAAGATAGAGATAAAGTAGATCAAATGAGGAGCCTGCACTGGATGGCCTTAAAAGCAGTTACTGGGAACCACTGAAGGAGTAACGGAGACTAAAACTCCCAGGTTCTACCTGGGAAGGGATAGCAAGTTACATAAGAAATCCCCAAAATGACACTGCACCTGAGGAAATTTCTACCCATAGAATATTAAATTTGGAAAAGACCTTAGAACAGAGAATTTTGGAGGTAGAATCAACCTAAAAACACAGAATATAAAAAATCACATAACTGGAAGAGACGAATATCCCACCCATCACTTAACATATAACCTTTCCTCCAGCTTTTACTGAAATGATTCAGCTTGAGTTGTAAACTCCTCATTTTTCTTTCTCTATACTTTGATACCTCTCTATAATTCTTCCCTTCTCCCTTATTCCAGTTTCAGAGTATAAGTAGGTATGTCTCCTTTCCTTGCCAGAGTGAATCCTTTTACACATCCTCAATCTCATTGCCTCTTGCTTCTCTTCTGTTCCCTTCTCTTCTCTTTCCTTCTTTATCTTCTTTTCACTATCTTCTCTTGGCCATCATATCCTCTTTAGTGTGAAACTCTTAGAGAATATTCTATACCTTAAGCCTGAAAATAACCTCAAATAGAAGTTCATTATTTTTCTTAGTCATCTCCCTCCTTTTACTTCTTTCTTTCTGCTTTTAACATTGTTGACCACTCACTCTTCTTAAATAATCTTTTCTCCCTTGGTTTCCAAGAAACATTACTCAACCCTAGCTCTCTACCTACTTGTCTGACTGTTCCTTCTTGTTTCCTTGCCTGTTCATCTTCTTTTTACCCCTTAAAGCTGACCCCCCAGCCCCTGACCTCAGTATTCAGTGCTAGGCCCTCTTCTTTTCCTATAGTTTCTCTTTGGTTATCCCATCCATTCTTATGGTTTAAATTATTACCTCCATACGTACAACTTTCAAATCTACATATCCAGTCTTTGTATCTCATCTGAACCCCAAGTTCCCATCTCCAACTGCCTGTTGGATAGCTCATGAACACTCATTCCAGATATCCAAAATTGAACTTTTTATCTCCATCCCTATATCTACCACTCCTCCCAATTTTGCTATTCCCGTTGATAACATTACCATTTTCTCAGTTACCCATGCTTGCCCAAGTACAAAAAATGTCATCTTTGACTCTTCTCTCTTGTTCATCCTTCACATCCAAACAATTGCCCAGTCCTATTCATTCCACCTTCACAGGAACTGTCATTCACAATGCCACAATTCTAGTTTAGCTCTTCATCAACCTCTCACCGATATTATGTAATCACCTCCTAATTGGGATCCCTGCCTCCAGCTCTCCCCTCTGCCATTCTTCCTTCACACAGATGCCAAAAACAATCTTCCTAAAACCCAGGTGTGGCCATGTCACTCCCTTGCTTAAAAACCTCTAGGGTAAAATGCAAACTCCTTATTCTATCATTAAACCTCTATTTCCATTCACTTTTCTAGCCTTACTTCACATAACTCTTCTATGTTGTGGCTGTTCAATACCCCTCATTCTTCTCCAATCTCCTTCTGCCCTCTACTGTTTCTGTGCAACCCTGCAGGCTATCCTCCATTCTTGGAATCTAATCTCTTTTCATCTCTTCTTATCTAGACATTTCTCTTCCTTCAAAGCCCAGCTAAGATGATTCACCTTTCATGAAATCTTCCCTAACTTCTGCCCAGTTGGAAGTGATCTCCTCTTCTGCAGGTTTGCCTGGAGAAGTCAGCCTACAATTCTTTGTTTGCTCTGTCACAGTCAACCTTGTATTATACTGATCCATGTGGATGTTCTATTCCTGCCACTTCTGCTGAGTGCCATTTTTTTTCATCTTTACATGCCCAATACATAGAATGTAGGGCCTTACACACAGTGATCATTTAGTAAATCTTCATTAAATAGAATGAAAATTTTATGTGCCAATCATCATTTGTAATATTCTAGTTTGCTTGAACTAACTACCCATCTTTGCATTGTCCCATTGGTTGCCTCTAATTGTGATTCTTCCAAGGACACAGTGCTCCATGATTTGCCACAAAATGGAATTATTGGGATAACATTGATAATAAAGAGAAAAGGTAAGATTGATGGTTTACAGATGTAGAATGTTGCATATGCTTCAGGTAAGGTTATTAATTAATTTTGTTAATATTAACAATTATAATAATATTATTAATTTTGTTAAATTGTTTTACTTTTTAAAAAGAGAACATTCAAGAAGTTAGTGTGGGACTGAGTGGGTCACAGAGGTATACATAAGTGTATATACAATAGGCTCTCTTTTCAACTTGAAGTCAGCACACTCAAATTCAGATATATATACTAAAGAAAGAAAAAATATGAAAAAAAATAAAATTAATTATGCACTAAGTCTGCACCATTTTCCCAAGTCATATAAAGTCTCACAGCAGTTTAACCAATCATGTTTATCCTCTCTTTGAGAAGCATAAATGTGGGTCATTACATTGTTACGTGCCAAACATTAGCCCCTCCATCAGTCTTTCTCATGAATTGTCACTTGTAATGAGTCCTGTCCATGTCAGAGCAGTGCTTCTCTTTGCTTCATTAACACTATTTAGTTATAAATGATGACTTCAAAGTACAAGAATACTCATGCTGGTAGCTCTGATAAGCCTAAGAAAAGTTATGACATGCCTAGCTATGTTTGTATGAGAAATATTTATTAAATAATAAGGCTTCCTATTATGTGTGATTTTCAGCTTACAAAAAGGGTCTTGGTTTGTAAAATGTCTTGGTTGTATAAACTGAGGTCCTACTGTATGATAAAAACAAAATGCATTGATATAATAAAACTACTTGTAATTGTAAAAGTGATGGGCTCTTGCAGTAGTGAATAGTTTGTAATCATTGGAAGTACTATACAGACCCACAGCATTTGAGAACTGGAAAGGACCTCAGTAGCCATCTGATCTAACTCATACATGAAGGAATCCCCACTATAACATATGAGAAAAGTGGTTGTCCAGTCTCTATTTGAAGACTTCCAAAGAGGAGAGACCCAATATTTAACTCTCATAGAAAATTTTCTAGATTTTTAAATCTGTAAAAAAATAAACAAAACTGTCTTTGTCATTTAAATACTATTCACAGCTGTTCACCAACCTTAAATACTGAAAAAAGAAGGAAAGTCTTAAAGAATCTTGAAGATTTCAATTCAAGGAAGGAACTGTTATTAATTAATTACTATGTTCAAAGCCCTAGCCAAGACTTGTAGGTAGGAATAGAAGAATCTTGCTTCAGGTTCTTCACAAGCTCTAGTCTTAGTGAAATAAACATGTCAACCCCATCTCCCAATCCCTGGCGAGAAGGAAAAATTATTTTCTGAGCCACAATACATCTGTCTTCATTTGCTAATGCTCTACTACCTCCTGCCATTGTCCTTATTAGAATGTCACCCCATTTCAACATTAGGGGTTGCAAGGACACGATAAATAAATAATTAGACCTCAATGTAAAGTTCTGGCTGTCAGTGTACCAGGAGAGAGCAGGGAGAGGTTCAGAGCACAGAATATGTGTAAGTCTCCATCATTAAAACATCTTTTGGTCTTAGGTGTATGATCTTCATTCCAAAGGAGGTGTCAATCTGACTGACGGGGGTCCNGAAAAATTATTTTCTGAGCCACAATACATCTGTCTTCATTTGCTAATGCTCTACTACCTCCTGCCATTGTCCTTATTAGAATGTCACCCCATTTCAACATTAGGGGTTGCAAGGACACGATAAATAAATAATTAGACCTCAATGTAAAGTTCTGGCTGTCAGTGTACCAGGAGAGAGCAGGGAGAGGTTCAGAGCACAGAATATGTGTAAGTCTCCATCATTAAAACACCTTTTGGTCTTAGGTGTATGATCTTCATTCCAAAGGAGGTGTCAATCTGACTGACGAGGGTCCGACCATGAGACAAATGAGGCTTGAATGTGGTGGTCTAGCAAAGCTTTATTGGAGGAAAGGAGAGGGGGGGGGTCCAGGTGCCAGTAGAGGTGGTTGTAGGGTCCTGGGGGGGGGGGGGAAGGAGAGAGCAAAGAGGGGCAGGAGACAGACACCAGCAAAAAATGGTTGCTGAATCTCCTGGGGGTGGAGGGAAGTGGCAGAAAGGGAATCCAACATCAGTAGAGATGGCTGCGGAATCCCCACCTGAGTAGAGATGGGTTTAACCTCTTATAGGGTAGGAGGAAATGTGAGTTGTCAGGAATGAGGTAATCTGGAATGCCTCTATTGGTCAAGGTGAGCTACTTAGGTTCAGCTCGTTGGATGGCTGAGTGACTTTCTGTACTTGAACTAATAACCCAATTCCTATACCGTACAATCACTTCGGTGGCCAACTCCACTGTCAATAATGTTCTCTTATTAAGATGTGATGGACAACATCATCAATATCAATTTCTTCCAGAGGTTGGAGAAGGAACCATAAGGGACCCAAGGACATGCAACGCCCCCCTTCAGCAGGAAACGGTCTGACGAAGAACTTCGCCCATTTCCCCCTTGGACTTATGGCCCCCTCCCCAAACCCCCCCTGCCATCTTCCACCCCCATTTTTCTTTTTATAAAAAGCAAAAGATTGGATTGACAGGCCTGAACTCCCTTTTCCCCCCTTCCTCAATGGAAACTATCAGTTCTCCCTCCCCAACACCAGCTGGAACTTTGGAACTAAGCAGTCATTCTGCCTGGCAGGACACTGCAACTTCTCATTCCTTGATCTGACAGCTTCAAGATGGATTGATAATCTGAATGTATACTGTCTGTACCCTGCTAAGAACTTCATGATCATGGGAACCAGCTGCCCCCTCCCCAAAACAGCCAATGAGGTAAATCCAAGATTACCTTATCCTCTATGCCTCATCTTTCCCAAACCCATAAAAACCCATGTCTCCCCCTTCCCAGTCGGGACCCTTTGTTAATCCTCCTGACTTTGCTCCCTCCACCCCCACTTGCTGTGCCTAATAAACCTTTCTGTATCGCCCTGCTCTGGTCTCATATTGCTTCTTGTGTCAGACCTTCATCCGTCAGGACTGATAGGAGGAGTGGAGAGAGAGATGAGGTTGCCTTCTGGACTTGACACACCTAGGGTATACCATGCTGTCATTACTCCTCCTGGTTCATTATGGGAATGCGGGTACTCTGCCTTCTACACCAGCCCTTTTCAACAACACTAGAAAGGCCCAAGGTTTATATACGGAACATTATCAAATGAGAGAGTGGTAAAAAAAGTGCTTAGCACGGTCCATGGCATATAGTAGATGCCATATAAATCCTTATTCCCTTCCCCCCCTTTCCTTCCTTTTACCCTACGCAGAATCACATTCTAGTAGATATGATTGTTCTCATCCCTGTTATTATGGGCATTAGGATCCACAAAACACAGTCATACCATAACACTAGGCTTTTAGCAGAGACATTTTAAGCAAAGGAGCAAGGGAGGGGGCTAAGGGAAGGAAGGAATCTATCTAGAGCACATGAAGGCAATCATTTGGGGACTTTATGTACTTCATAGGTGGGGCAGGGGGCAGGTAGTATGAGAGAGAGACAAGCAGACAGAGTTAGAGGCAAAAGCAGAGACAGAAACAGAGGCAAAGACAGGGGCAAAGTTAGAGACAGGCACAGAGAGGGGTTTTTTGGCACTCCCACAACTGATATAAATGTAAAGCCCTTCACTTAGGTTTAAAAAAATTCAAAATCATGAGCAAAGGATGAAAAAATGTAACAAAACTAGGTGAGAGTTTGTATTTAAAGGATTGGGAGGGGGCAGCTGGGTGGCCCAGTGGACTGAGAGCCAAGCTTAGAGACAGGACGTCCTAGGTTCAAATCCAGCCTCAGACACTTCCTAACAGTGTGACCCTGGGCAAGTCACTTAACCCCCATTGCCCAGCCTTGACCACCCTTCTACCTTGGAGCCAATACACAGTATTGACTCCAAGACAGAAGGTAAGAGTAAAAAAAAGGATTGGGAGGCAGGGTAGGATGGCAGTGGTTAATGGACTGCAAGCTCAAACTAAGGCAACAATATGATATGACAGCTAAAAAATGTTCATGTGAATCTTTGATTAGGAAGAAAAGGAAGGATCTAAACCTATGGTTTTGATCAGCATGGGGAATTCTCTGTGTGGAAATTCCATACATGTAGAACAGCAATTCATCTATAATTTGTAATCTGAGAGCATTGTCTAGATTAGTAAGAGATGAAGTGAGTTGTCCAGGGTCATATAATTAACATGGGTTAAAGGCAGATTTTGAACCCAGGTCCTAAAACTCTCCACTTGGGCCATACTGTCCCTCTTGGGCTATACTAAAAGAGGAACAGTGTAGCATGAGGGAGGTGATAGTTCTACTCAGCCACATCTGGAGAATTGTGTTCAGTTCTGGAATACATTTTTTAAGGAAGATATCGACAAGAGTGAAAGCAACTAGAATAATGAGAGGACTGACAACTACATCATATGAGAATCATTTGAAGGACTGGAAGGGTTTACCCTGGAGAAAAGATTTATTGGATACATGAAAACTGTCTTCAAGTATTCAAAAGGATGTTATGAGGAAGAAAAAGCAGACTTATTCCATTTATTCCCACAGGGGCAAACTAAGAGCTATGGGTGAAAGTAACAGAAAGGCAGATTTAGACCTTAAATAAAAAGAACTTTCCTAATAATAAGAGCAATACAAAAGTGGAATGGGCTGCACTGAAAAGTAATGAACTCTCCATCTCAGATGGTATACAAGCAAAGTCAAAGATTAACAGCTCTCAGAGATTTTACAGAGAGAATTAAATTCTATTACTAAGATTCTGTGATTTTAGAATAATAATTTTCATATTTGGAAATTTTAGTCTACCTTTTTTCACTGTTTAACTTGTATAAAACCCAAGCAAACCCTATAATCAGTCATATTTTTGTTCATTTTAATGATAATAGTAACTGGTATTATAGAGCATTTTGAAAGTTTGCAGAGCAATTTGTATGAATTATAGGACTTAATCCTCAAACAGTCCTTTGTGTTATTCACCACAGGATTATCCCCATTTTATGGATTAGAAAACTAATCATAAAAGTAAAGTGACTTGAGGATGATCAAAAAGCTCCTAAGTGTCAAAGACTGGATTCAAACTTCTAAATTGGACCAAACTCTTTTCTAGGAAGCTTTTGCCCTCAAGTATTGCAATTTGCCCCAGTCTTTGTGATTTCCCTGCACTCAGGGAATAGAGATTTATGCTCCCTTTTTTTATTTTGTTTTTTATCTCTGAACCCAGTGAATACTCAATGAAATGGCCCCTTCTTCTCTCACCAGCTAACTTCTTCTTGCCAGTCTCCTCCTGGCCCAGAAACCAGAAAACCACAGCGATTCCTTTGAAGCAAATGACAATAATGCTACCATCATTCTGGGACCTACAGCAGAGACTAGTCTATGAAAACAGTTACACACTGAGGTGACTGACTATGGCAGCCTAGACGTTAGCCAGTTTTCAACCACATATTTCCCTCCAGTGTGGTCAACAGGGCACCCTTGAATTAGACACTGGAGGGTAAAGACCCAGCCTACGAGTTGGCTCCCCATCAGAGCTGGTATCATAGTTAGCTCTGTGGGAAGTGCTATGTTCTTGGAAATATTTCTACGATGAAACCAAAATATATATTTTGCTTTGAGGCAGATTCCCAGTGGGTATTCTTGTCTTACAAGAAATGAGTTATTGTATCATAGAATGTCCCAAATGGGAGGGGTCTTAGAACACAGACTGCAGAATCTCCAAATTGGAAGACATATTAGAACATCTACAGGGGGCACCTAGGTGACTCAATGGATTGAGTATCAGGCTTAAAGACAAGAGGTCCTGGGTTTAAATCTGAACTCAGATACTTCCTAGCTGAGTGACTTTGGGCAAGTCACTTAACCCCATTGTCTAGCCCTTACTGCTTTTCTGTCTTGGAACTGATTCTTAGAACTGAATCTAAGACAGAAGGTAAGAATTATATTAAAATAAAAACAAAAACAAAAAACAAAAACCCACCCAACAACAAAAAAACATAGTTATCCCTTCCTCTTCACAGGGGTTAGGGGCAGTGCCCCTGGTATCTAAAAAGTCCAAGTAAAGTTGTTTGACTGTCCCTTCCTAACAGATAAGAAATCTTTTTTTTTTCTTTTTCTTTTATGAAGTGCTTACAGTACCTTATTGTAAATTTTGTGCTAAGTATGTATTTTTTAGTTTTTAAACTTTTTATGTTTCATCTGCTAGCCTTTGAGTATTGTCTGCAACTTCTATAAAACTCTCCCCCAAATTCCCATTTAATGTCTTATGCCAACCCACAATATATCAAAACATGGAACATAGAAAGTCAGAGCTGGAAAGTGCCCTTAGAATATTGAGCATAATGTTAATGTTGTAAGGGTACCCTAGAACAAAGACTATCAAATGTGGAAAAGATAGCTAGAATGGTATAACCAAAATCGTCATAAGGAAGGTTGACCTAAGAGGGATGTCTTGCTTTCAAAAACAAAACTCTGAAGGTAAAAGAAGAAACTTACGAAGAAGAAAAGAGGGAACCATCCAAAAAGAGTCACTTTGTATAAACAGAGAACTCATAAGTCAATTCAAATTTTTAAATAAGCCTTTGTATGAAATTGAAGCAAGATCATGTAGCTAAAGAGTTATATGGAATTTATATGGAAGACTTAACAAAATTCTGTAAGAATGGTGTCGAGATCGCTAAAGTCTTAAATGAATGGAGTCTGTCTATGAATGCTAAGGACAACCAAAAGAGGTGATTTTACCATCTTGGATGCAAGGAAGAGGAACAAAGTAGAGATCAATCTACTCTTTGGGAGATGTGTGATGATGATTAGATAATGGGAAAAAAGCAAAACTGTATAGTTTTTGTTTTGTTTCTATTTGAGCAATCCCAGAGAATACTCATTAGATTGGGAAACAGAACAAAAATGATTTTCAAGGGATTGAAGGCCTAGGTAAGTGCAAGATACCTTAATATGCTTGGGAAGTTCAAGTCACCAGATTCAAATGCTTTCTATTCAAGAGTTCTGAAAGAACTGGCAGAAAAAATGGTGGAGCCGTTGTCTGTAATGGAAATTTGTGGAAAATTAGAGGGATACCATTGGGCTAGAGAAGATCAAGGAAGTGAGCAGAGTTGATTGACCATGGTCTGCATGAAATGATTCTTCTTGTCACTTTGAGCACATGGTTAAACCTACTCTGTCATCTCCTTTATTTGTCTCTGCAAGAAGTCATGAGCCATTTAGCTTCAACTTTCTTGTTTTCTGGTTTTATTTATTTTAAGAATGTTAATATTTACATGGTTCAGTTCTTCTAGTGATATATCAACTCATCAGTCCTTAGGCAAAGATTCCACAATTGATGGCAGATGATTAATTATGGCCTATGCACAAACATTTGTTGCAGATGGAGAAGTTAAGAAACTCTCCAAAGAACTTGGTAAAATCCTCCAAACCAAGGTGGCATGTAATTTGATGTATAGCAACTTCAATGCAAAGGTGGGCAAAGGGAAAGATGGCAAATAGTTTAATAGATGAATAGGAAATGATTTTTTAGGAAAGAGCCTTTAAGTCTGCATTTCGTCTTACTGACTCAAATACCTTTTCTGATTGGCAAAAAAAATCACTACAGTGGGATTTGTCTTCTTTATAAATTTCAAGCAATTGTGAACATATGACCTGCTGTAGAAAATTGTCTTTAAAGAAAAAGAAAATAAACAGTTCAACAAAGCCATTCAATATATCGCCCAAGACTGAAAGCATATGCAATGTTTTAGTCTCATAGCCCTAAATCTCTGCAAAGAAAGAAGAGGTATATCTTCTTACTCTCTTCTCTGGAGTGAAGCTTAGTCATTATAATTACCAGCATTCAGTTTTGTTTGTTTTTTATCATTCTTTATACTCTTGAATCTTCTTTATTTTTTTGTGTGTGTAGCTCATAATGAGAAACACTTTGCTTTCTCCTCCTTCCTATTCATCCATTATGAGCCCAATAGAAATTGCTATAGTCATTTTGTATATTGTTTTCCTAGTCCTCCTTGCTTCAGTTTGCATCAGTCTTCCCATGCTAGTCTGAATTCTTCCTATTAATCAGTTCTTACAATGTAGTGATATCCGTGATATCCACTGCATTTGTGTAACCACAGTTTGTTTTAGCCATTCTCAATGAATTGTGTTGCCCTTTTCTAAGAAATAGAGGTATCCCTCCACATTGCAGGGTGTGGGAGTATAATACTCCTGCTCTCTGGAAAATCCAAAGAAAAAAATGTTGGCCCTCCCTTCATATCGGAAAAGAAGACTGAATTTTTTTCTTTTTTTGTGGCATATTTATAGTACCTTACTGCAAAATTTGGGTTAAGTATTTGGTCATAAGCTATATGTAGGTCAACGTTAACATTTCTAGCCTTCGTGCGTTATCCATTGGCTTTCATGTTCTTTTCACAAATTTAACTTTTTATTTATTTTAACATTAAAAAAGTAATTGGGTGTATTTATGGTACTAAAAGATAAAATATGTTAATATTATATAATACTATAACATATATTTTGTGCATTTCTGTGTTTCTAAACTTTTTCTGTGTCATTTGCAGCTTTGACAAAACTTCTCCCCAAATTTCCATTTAATTTGTTATGCTAACTGGCCATATAGTGAAACCATGATGAAGAAAGGAGATGTGAAAGGGATGCCTATATTAATTTGCTTCTTTTCTTTTCTTATTTCTTGCCCTCTGTAATAATTAAAATTAAATTATGAGGCTGCTAGTTGTTTTAATAACTTTATTACATTAGAGTAGTAATAGTAAAGAGAGGGAAAGGTAGGAAAGAGGTAGAGAGTTACTTACCAACAAGAGTTCGTTCAGGATCCAAACTCCAGCCAGAAGATCCAGAAGACCTCCTGGTCTCCACTTATAAGCTGTTTTCTCCACCCACTAGCTCGCCCACATCACATCTCAGTAACCAACCATAGTTTCTTAATTTGCCTGGGTCCAGCGGGGCAGTGCCTGTGGAATCAGCTTCGTGTCTCATTGGTTCTTGGGTTCTCCAACTTCCTTTCTCTGAGGGCCTGTCTATACTTGCACATCTCAGTGGTCTTTGACCTCTTGGTCACTAAGAGGTGATGTAAAACAAAGTGGCATTAATGGAGAGAGAAATTCTGTTCCAATACCTCCTAGTTTATCTTAAGGTCTATTTTCTCACTGTAGCTCATTTAAAGTAGAGAGTGAGAAAAACTTTGATCCCTTACCTTCCATTTATTCATTTGTTCATTTTTGTTGTTATTCTTTGAGGACCTTTGTTATTATAATCATCACTCACAAATATCTCAATTCATGAAGACGGTAGAATAGAATGATAGTAAACATCATAAGCATGTGTGCCACTTTTCATTAGGATGTGTTCTCCGGCACTTTTATTTACTTTTTAAAGATATATTTTCATTAATTCTCAACCATAAAAGATTTTTTAAAGAAACTAATATGTAGCTAAATTTTTATTTTAAAAAATTACAATTAAACTTTACTTAAATAATAAGAACTTTACAAAGGGTTCCTTTTCATTAAAACTTTACCCTTCCCCTAAAATACAGAACAACCTTATCTTCTTAGTGAAAAAAAGCATCCTTCTAACTGGACCTTGCTCCTCTAGCCCTGCACTTTCTGCAAAAATCCTTGGTGGAAATTAAGAATTGCTGACTAGAAATGCATCCTCTTCAAATTTAAATTTTCAACTCTGTTGACTTTCTTTGCCCAAACCAACCAGAGTGCCCAGGATCACATACTAGATGCTGAGGCATGGAAAACAAAATGGCCAGAGGAATCAAAGAGAAAATAAATGTCTAGTGGATTTTTCCCTATCCTGATATTAGCTGACTGGAGTCACTATGCAAGAATAGGTCTCCTGAGAACAAGAAGGAGTAAGGCAAACAGATCTTCTGACCCTAATAGGAAATGGGAATCCATCAAGCAGAAGCACCAAAAAAAAATGAGGTGGCATCAGGGAGAGAGCCATAAGAAAGAGGGGCATCTGGGTGAAGGGTGACCAAGCATTTAGTTAAACTTCCTTCTTCTCCCTCAGGAAGTCAGAGGGAAGCAGAGAAGTAAGTATGAGTCACTGAAATAAAGATTGCAAAAGCCAGGATACTCAGTAAGACCAGTATGCTCTGGATCCTGGGCAATGCAGCAAAAGAGAGGCCTGTGGGCACACATGCCTATGGTGGGCATACTATTTTGTGATTTATTGACTTTAGTCCTATTCAGTAGCCTTATAGTCTTATGCCTCCCCTCTCCTTTCCTCCAAATTCTTAAAATCCTAAGTGACCTCTTCCCCCTCGTCTGAGTAAGACGAAATTCCTAGAAAACACGGTCCTTGCTTGAAAATGGGGCATCGTGAGGCACTTCATATGAAACCCATCGTGGGGCCATCATAACTCCTCACTTCATGTAAATGCATTTCTATTCCCTTCCTCTAGGTTGAAACCAGAATTTATGGTGGTAAATGTTTAGCAACTGACACTCTAAAACGCACAACATACTTAAAGTTTCTTCAGCACTTTTATAAAGTCTAAACAACCAGCAAAACAACAAATGAAGCCCTTATTTGTAGTTTACTGATTTTCAAGGTATAAATGCTCACAATGAAAAATTAACAATTGAAATCTAATAAGAGCTATTTCCAACATACCCCTCGATGAGACCAACTCTTTCTTCTTTATCCCAGATCCACTAACTCTACTATTCTTATACTACCCTCCAAC
Organism: Gracilinanus agilis; assembly: GCF_016433145.1. Lineage (NCBI taxonomy): Eukaryota > Metazoa > Chordata > Mammalia > Didelphimorphia > Didelphidae > Gracilinanus > Gracilinanus agilis. The sequence goes on from NC_058131.1 coordinate 78,269,551, forward strand.
ACCTGCACTGGCGGGGTTGAAGGGACAAAAATACATTTTCCAGTCCTCCCAAAGTCAGACTTAGTAGCAATACCTTTTCAGCTTCTTCTTCTTTCTTGCCTCCCTTATTCCACCTGAGAAATTGCCGTCTGAATTTAGACCTTCCTTCCCCACCCACACACACTTGTAGAAAGGTTCAATTATGATATAATATGGATTTTAGCATCTGAACTTTTGCTTTAATTCTTTCTCCTTCTCCCCTCCTAACTTTTTGTCCCTCTAATCATTAACTCTTTAGAGCTGGAAAGGAACTGAAAAGTCAAGTCTATCCCGCTCTTAAAGGTAGGAAAACTCAGACACAAATTGGTGGTGACTTTCCCAGGGTCACAAAGCTAGTAGTAAGTATCTGGGGTGAGATTTTAACTCAGTTGTTCCTAACTTCAAGACTAGCACACCAATTGTATAATATACAACTAGTATATAATATATAACTAGTAATATTACATATAGTATATGACTAGTATATGTGGTCTATAACTAGTATATAGTAGATATAGTATATAGCATGCAACTAGTATCCAGTATATATAGTATGTAACTAGAATATATAACTAGTATATAATACATAGCTAATACACACATACATATAGGATATAAGATACAACACCTGCTAAGCCAGATGTTCTCAACATTCTTCTATATTTTTCTAATATGGAAGGTACCAAAGGAAGAATGGAATAGAATAGCATTTACCATATACCAATGGGATTTACTCTATACCAATGGGATCTCAAAGAGTTGGACATGACTGAAAAACAACTGAAAGTTCTTTGATAAGCACCATGATACAAGAAGATACAAGAATCCCTGCCCTCAAGGAGCTCATTTTAATTGGAGGAGACACATAACTAAAGATTCTTAATTGTGTTCAGATCATGGCATGTAGAAAGTCCAGGTAACACTTGGGTAATAAAAATAGAAGAGTCCTAAATGCCAAGATCTAGACTCTAGATTCTAGAGGATCCTGGGGAGCAATAATGAAATAGATGGTTCCATAGAAGAGCATAGAAGAGATTTGAGGGTTAAGGTGGAGTGGGGATTTAGGATATCTTCTTGCTGTTTGGACTTCATCCATCTCTTTACAACCCCATTTGGGGTTTTCTTGGCAAAGATGATGTAGTAGTTTGCCATTTCCTTCTCCATCTCATTTTACAGATGAGGAAATTGAGGCCAGCTGGATTAAGTGACTTTCCCAGATCCACACAGCTACTAAGTATCTGAAACCGAATTTGAACTTAGATTCCTGGTCTGGTGCTCTATCCATCATGCCACCTAGTTGCCCCTCTGAGATATCTACAGAGAAGTAAAGATCTAAGGGGTGAAGGAGCAGGTGTCAACATCCAGCTGACATTGGAAACCTTGTGCCTGGTGGGAATGGAGAATTGAGTCTGTGAGAGTTTACTGAGGACAGGGTGAGTCTGTGATGCCTTCAACAAGAACAGGTGTTACTATTCTGTCTTTCTGCCACCCACTGACATGTTGGGGCAGTGGAGGAAAGTATCTGTGCCTTGTTAAGCCTCAAGAGATTATCTTAAATAGGGCTGCCAAAGACATTGCTTAATCATTGCATTGCAGTGGTACATTTTGGAAAGAGATGAAACTGCTTTATGGTAACCATGCCAGGAGAGGCCGAGATGAGGACATATTACATGCCTGCTTGAGATGCAACGTGAACAGTGAGATTATAGCATGACTTTGTAAACCCTCTCCCCTTCCAAATTTCCCTAACACTGTTGAAAGCATTATCATCCTCCCAATTTCCCAGCTTGCACCCTAGGTGTCATCATCTGCTACTCATTCTCTCCCTTCACTCCATATCCTAGCTATTTCCAAGGGCTGTCCATTTCCTCTTTGTAGCATCTCTCAAATATGCCCTTTTCTCTCCTCTAATTTTTACTACCACCACTCTAGTGCAGTCCCTCATCACTGCCTACCCACACTGCTGTAACAGCCTGCTGGTGGGTCTTCTTGCCTCAAGTCTGTCCCCACCCCAGTTTACCCCCCATTCAGTTGCCAAAGGGATTTCCCTCAAAGTGTAGGCCTGACCATGTCACCCTCCATACTCAACAAACTCCAGAGGCTTCCTATTTCCTCCAGGATCAAATACTATTTCTTCAGTTAGATGTTTGAAATCTTTTATATTGTAGCTCCCACCCCCCTTTCCAGTCTTCTTACACCTTATACCTCTTTCCCCACCCCCACCCCCACATATTCTCTGATCCAGTGCCACAGTCCTGATTGTTCCATGAAAAAGACACTCTCTAGGCTCTGAGAACTTTCACTGTCCCTCCTGCCTAGTGTGCTATCCCTCCTCATCTCTGCTTTCTATCTTGGTTGGCTTCCTTCAGGTCCCAGCCAAAACCCTGTCTTCTATAAAAAGCCTGTCCCAATCCCTCTTAATTCTCTGCCTTCTCCCTATCCTTTCTTTTTTTCTTTCTTTCTTTCTTTCTTTCTTTCTTTCTTTCTTTCTTTCTTTCTTTCTTTCTTTCTTTCTTTCTTTCTTTCTTTCTTTCTTTCTTTCTTTCTTTCTTTCTTTCTTTCTTTCTTTCTTTNCAATATTGTGTATTGGCTCCAAGGCAGAAGAGTGGTAAGGGCTAGACAATGGGGGTCAAGTGACTTGCCCAGGGTCACACAGCTGGGAAGTGTCTGAGGCCAGATTTGAACCTAGGACCTCTCATCTCTAGGCCTGGCTCTCAAACCACTTAGCTACCCAGCTGCCCCCCTATTCATTATTTCTTATTTATCTTGTAGATAGCTTGTTTACATTTACTTATTGTCTCTCCCCCATTAGATTGTGGATACCTGGAGAGCAGGGACTATCTTTTGCCTTTCTTTATATCTCCAGTGCTCAGCAGAATGCCGTTCACATAGTAGGTGCTTAATAAATGTTTATTGAGTGACTGACTGACTCATCAAAGAACTTCCAATGATTATCACACTCTAGTTTGTCCGGGGATTATCCCAAAAGTGATGACATCTCTACAGGAGTCACAGTGGGGTTACCCCTCTCCATAAGTGAGACTGTCCCTTTTTCCCAATTTCTGGTTGTGACTTGGGTGTAGAGGGGAGAACATTCAATAACTTTATACTACAAATAGCCTCTGGGAGTGTCTTCTCACTAATAAAAGGTGAAATTGAGAACTCAGATCCAAATGGGAAGGACAACTACTGCTGTGGTTCAGACTTTTACTGCCATTGGAATGTTGCCTGTTTTGATCTTAATTCCAATTCCACTGAGTAAATGTATGCTAAGAAATGATGGGAGTGTGGATCCCTTTGGGTGACCCCCAAATCGTAAAGAAGATAAGCATTTTAATGGAATGAGAGTTACACAGCCAGTTCTGAAAAGCTTATGAAATACTGTATGATAATCTGAACATTTTAAACTATAGACTAAACTGAAGAACCAAGGAGTGAAGGCACTTCCTTGAACAAGCACATAGGGCCATTTGGAGAACTTACAATTTGCACACAGGGAAAAGAAGCCTGGTCTGGTAGCTCTAGCTTGGAGTTCCACCTGGTGGTTAATTCAGGGATGTTGCATGCTGATTAGCTTTTCTAGACTGTGGACCATTGCTGCCTACCCATCTTTCCATCTCCACTGAACATCTAAGGGACCAGGGTACCTATAGGGAGCAGAATTACCTGGATCTTCTCCCTGTGTAAGCAAATAAACCACAATTGCCTTCCAGAGAGGTTTTTTTTTTTAATTTATGCCCATTATGAACACTAAAAGGAGAAATAACCAAGAGTCCCATGAAATGAGACATCTTGTGGCTTTTGTGAGCATGGCAACACCAACTGAATAAATTTCATTTAATTCTCCAAGAAGTCGTTCTTCCATTCGGTTCTTGTTTATTTTGTTTTAATGTATCATGAAGTCATCAGCATTTGTATGATTTATTCTGATAGATAAATTTGTTAGTTGATGGATTATCATTGGCACCTAGATGGCATAGAATAAAGTGCTGGACTTGGAATCATGAAAATGTGAGTTCAACTCCTGCCTCAGACAATTATTGGCTATATGACCCTAGGGAAGTCACTTAACCTGTTTGCCTCAGTTTCCTCAATTATAAATAGAAGCACCTACCTTACAGGACTATTGTGAGGATCGGGTGAGATATATGTGCTACACAAGTGCTTATTCTCTTCCCTCCCTTACTCTATCTTTTCCCTCTCTCAATAAAGCATGGAAGGTTATTTCTATTTGGGGTTGCTATGACCAAAATATCCATTACTTAAGTGCCAACTTGCTGGTGATGAGCATCTAAGCCCAGTCTTAAACAAGAAATAAACATTTATTAAGCATCTACTCTGTGTCAGACACTGTTAAATGCTTGGAATACAAAGTAAGGGAAAGAGGGTCCCTACCTTAGAGGAACTCACAATCTAATGGACAAAAGGTATAGTCTGTCCAGAGACATGTATTCGAGGCCATTCCACCTAGGCAGAACCTATCAGAGATTGTGTTCTGTTGGCATAACCTTCAAGAACCCAATGCCAACTTTCCAATATGGTGGACCATTGAAGAAGGACATTGGTGGAGACTGTGGATAGTATATATGCAGTTTTCAGCAGACTTTTAAAAAATATCTCATGCTCTCTTGTCTTGGGCAATCACTGTTCATTCTGCCCTTGTTTTAGACCCTAACAGGCTAAGATGATTTAGTTAGCTAGAGTGATTTAAAGCATGGAGAGTTTTAGTCATGAAGGCCAGGATGAAGGATATGCCTAATGCCTTGAGACCTATGTTTTGTGGCTTCTATATATCAGTGTTAAGAAAGTAATGCAGCTCTTCAGACTCATCACACTGTTCCCACTCAGGCTGTTGTTGTTATCCACTTGAATGCAGGGACCTGGAGAGCTATATCTGTCAATGTTTATCCTTGATAAGTGGTAAAAGTAGCTGGGTGGCTCAGGGATTGAGAGCCAGGTTTAGAGACAGGAGGTCTTGGGTTCAAATCTGGCCTCAGACACTTCCTAGCTGTGTGACCCAGGACAAGTCACTTGACCCCCATTGCCTAGCCCTTACCACTCTTCTGCCTTGGAACCAATACATAGTATTGATTCTAAGATGGAAGATAAGGGTCTTAATTTTTTTAAGTATTTTTATTTGTCTTATGTTCCTCAATATTCAATCTCTCCAGATCTTGAATTTGGGGCCAGCTCACATCTGGCCTAAAATACAACTTTTGTGAACAATATGGGAAGATGTGAGCTAAATGCTAGTGTATTGTGGAGATGTGCTGGATTTAACAACTGGATCTCCAGGAATAAATATGTACTAACAACACATTTTTAAGTTTAATCTTTATAAACATCTTTTTAATTGCTTTCTTACATTCTAGGCTCCCAACAAGGCTTTATTTTATTTATTGATTGATTTATTAATCAGTGATTCCCAAAGTGGGTGCTACCGCCCCCTGGTGGGTGCTGCAGCTATTCAGAAAGGCGGTGATGGCCACAGATGCATTTATGTTTCCTATTATTGGCTATTAAAATTTAAAAAAAAATAATTTCCAGGGGACTAAGTAATATTTTTTCTGGAAAGGAGGCGGTAGGTCAAAAAAGTTTGGGAACCACCACAATAAATCAAGCCCTAATCTATAGCCTTTATTGATTTCTGAAGTGTGGATGCTCACATTAAAATTTTAACAGGGGCAGCGAGGTGCTACAGTAGATAGAACACCAGGCCTGAATTCAAGAGGACCTGAGTTCAAATCTGACCTCAGACATTTCCTAGCTGGGTGATGCTGGGCAAGTCATGTAATTGCATTTACTTGGGCCTTTCCCTTCTGTCTTAAGAGTGCTGCTAGGACAGAAGGTAAGGGTTCAAAAGAAAGAAAATTTTAACAATTGTCTCTCCCAATCAGTCATAGCTGGCTCAAGCACACCCCAGTTACACTGACTCAATAAATGGACCTCAAGAATCTCCATTAATGGATCAATGTCATTTTGGAGCAGTCTAGTGGAGTGTGCTCTGGGATAAGTCCTTGTCCTTCTGCTATTGTTTATTGCCAATCTGGATGAAGACAAAAGTAATAGACCTAAAAATTTTGTCAGTGACACAAAGTTGAGTGGGATAGTTAAGATGCCAGATGGTGTTAGATTAAAATTAATGACTGCAGGTTCTTATTTTTCATAAAGTTTATTAATAATCCCTTGAAATAGAAAAGGCAGATATGTAGAGATTTAAACCTAATCTAACCTAACCCTGACCATGTGGTTTTCCACAGGGCTGTCTCCCTCAGTCACTGTCCTTCCACACCACCTCCAAGGGAATAGAGACCAGAGCCCCCAGGCATGTCTCGCCCCACATCTCTATCCTTTCTCTTGAACCTGGACCCAAAACCTTTAGTTCCGGCCCATGTTCCTAGGAATCCTCACCTGTGACCTGTTTGGAGCATTCACATGACATCCAGCCACGCAGGGAGGGAGGGATGAGCTGGGGAGAGGAGCAAATTCTCTCTACACAATGGTAAAGACAGAATCCAACCAGGAGAGAAGAATAATGAGCCAAATCTAGTCCAGTGAAATTTAATAGGAAAAATATAAAGCCTTTTTAATACTAAAAGTTTTTATCAATAGAACAAAAAACCTTTCTCGCCAAGATGCTCTCAATTTTATCAGTGTCAAACTGAGATGATCAAATAATGAAACATTCGATCACAATGTTATCACTAAAACAATAATAATATTGGTGTAACATAGTTCAAAAATCTGGTTTTTGGTCACTTTGTTTCTATACTCAGCCTTAAATGACTACAAATGCTAATAAAAAGGAACCTCGCAAAGACTTATAGTTATGAATAGATCGTTTGTTTTGTTTTTTCTAAAACCCTTACCTTCCGTCTTAGAATCAATATTGTGTATTGGTTCCAAGGCAGAAGAGTGGTAAGAGCTAGGCAATGGGAGTTAAGTGACTTGCCCAGGGCCACACAGCTAGGAAGTATCTGAGGCCAGATTTGAACAACCTAGGACCTCTCGTCTCTAGGCCTGGCTCTGAATCCACTGGGCCACCCAGCTGCCCCCAACAGATCAAGTTTCAACATTTTATAAAATCAACCTCACCAGTACTGGTTTTCTCCCTATCGCTTTGTGAAAGAATACAAGGAAGTCCTGAGAAGTGTCCTCAATCCCACAGGTAGTAAGTAGCAGAACTGGAATTCAAACCCAGGCTCCCTGACTGAATCCCAGCTGTTTTTGCTATCCCACTCTTAAGAAAGCTCTTAGGGTTTTCCAACTTCCAAGTCCTCTCTGAAGCTGGTTACAGTCACATAAAGACAGGCTTTTTAGAAAGTTATTGTGAGCTCTGGAAGGGTTGGGCTCTCATTAAAAGTTCAGGAAGGCAGGATTAACTGAGGCAGCTGGGGCATACCAGATACCTCTGCAAGAACAGTGAGCATGTTTGCTCATGAATCTAGCCATCCAAGAGGCCAGACACATTTCCCCCTTATGTTTGGCAAATGTTTCCCTGCATATATCTAGGTCTCAGCAAAATCCAACACATATTTTTATCCAAATAGCTGTCCTCTAATATCCAATGTCCCTGGGACTTAAAAAGAAATTTTAAGTGTGTCTTTGGAAGGGCAAGTTGATATCCAAAAACCTCAGAAGCAATCTGGGAAGTCATCTTTTGAGATAAGATTATCCAAAGCTGGACCTGATTTTTCACACTTGCCAAAATTATACACTCTTCAACATTCACCAAAAGGGGCACAGGACAGGATGAACATCTAAAACTGGGCAAAAGCCCACATACACATACACATACTCACACGCACATGCACGAAATCTGTAAATGGTAATAGCTGGTATTTATATAGCCCTTAAAGACTTGCAAAGCACTAATATTCAAGATCATCTCATTTTATCCTCACAACAACTCTGGGAAGTAGAAAAGAAGGAACAAACATTTAATAAACATCTACTATGTACCAGGCACTGTGTTACCAATATTATTTTATTTAACTCTAATAACAATGCAGGGAAGAAGGTGCTATTATGATCCCAATTTTACAATCCAGGAAACTGAGGCAGACAGAGGCTAAATGTCTTGCCCAGGGTCACAAAACTAGTAAGTGCCTGAGGCTAGATTTGAACTCAGTTTTTCCTGACTCCAGACCCAGCACTCTGCCCACTGGTGATACCACTTAACTGCCTCTTGTGGGCTGCTCTGGGAATTTTAATTCTGGCCCCAAGTCAAAAGACCTACATGCTAGTCCTAGTTTTAGGAATTGCCTTTCTATGTGATTTAGGCAGGTCACTCCTTTCCTTGAACCTCAGTTTCCTCATCTGTAAAATGAGGGCATTGAATTAGGTACCCGTAGCTAACTTTCTTCCCCTGATGATCTAACTTGTATTGTCCTTTTCAGCTCTAACATTCTATTTTCTATGGTATAGTGTCAAACCTAGGTGTCCTGATTCCAAGTCTAGCCCTCTTTGTAGCACACCATGTTGTATCTCCTGTTTTGAGATTTGAGATTATTTTATCATTGTTTACATCATATAACATTTACATATTATATATTATTTATAAATTTATATCTATTATTTCTATTATTAAATCCAAAAATCCCATTTTCAGGATCTTAGACAATTCCTAAGTGACTCAGAACCTCTTTCAGCTTTCCTCTGTTTTTTCATCTGTAAAATGGGAATAATAATATCAGCTACTCCACAGGGCTGTTGTGAAAATCAAATGAGATAATATCTATAATGTACTTTAAATATCTTAAAGCACCATAAAATGTTAGCTATCAATATTATTACTTTTGCTTGACAGGGACCAGGAACCACCACAACCATGGGTGGCCACATTAAGCTTATTCTGTGAAAGTTAACAGTGAGACTAAAGTTATCAAATTCTCCTCTGAGACATTCTTCTAACTAAACACAGAAACAGACACCCTCTCCAGACATTGGAATTTATCACAATGCTATATCTCTGAAAGAGAGAAATTTCTAGGTCTTGCGCTGGGACTAATTCACCCCCCACCCACCCTACCCTATAATTTCTGATTGGCTGTCACCCAACTCTCACTGTGGCCCTCAGAACCTGTAATATGTGTGGTGGCCACACCCTGGTATAGTCATCTGGCAAGTTACTGTGTGCCAGGCACCGTGCTAAAACAAATAAGACAGTTCCTATCCTCAAAGGGCTAACATTCTAATAGGGAAGAAAACCCATAAAGGGTTTAGAGAAAGCATGACAGGGGAAATGGGTATCTAGCCAGTGGCATGACAGGAAGACTTCAAAAAACATGGCAACCTGGTTCTTGCCTAGAAATGGCAAAAGTCTCCAGGGGAGTTCAGGTCCAAGTAAATTGCAATGGGAAAAGAAAGGAAGGAATGTTTGCATTCACATGGAGTGGTTTTTGGAGGAAGGGGCACCTAAACTGGGTCTCAAAGAATAAAAGAACTTCAAACTGGGAGTGGAGAGCAGAGTCTATGGCAGGAAGGACTAGGTGAAGACCAGAATGGGAAAGCGATTTGCCCAAAGTTGCACAAGTTGGTAGAAGTCAGGACTCAAACCGAGGTCCTCTGGTCTCATTCCTCCACATTCCATCCAATGTATGAAAACACTTTTAAAAAGACTTGTTTCAAAATTATTAGAAGGAACATAAGCATAGCTGTGGCAAAAGGCTCCTGAATCTTTGCTTCCCTCTATGTCTTTCCCTTTCCCGGCAGCCAGGACATTAGGAGATATTTTCCAGTCCTGCTGCTGGGCTGGGCATTTTTAGTTTTGTGGTTGGAATGAGTGATCTGCAGCCAGGGGCTCAACGTACAAGCTCACATTCCAGTCTCATTGGGCAACCACAGCATCACTCCTCATTCCTCCAAGTCATCACTTTGAAGAAAAGGCAAGGCTTTTCAGAATTCAATTCAAGAAAATCGAGGCAACCTAAGGGAAAAGAATCTGACTGATGGCAAAATCAAAGATAAGCACAAGGGAGAGTAGCTGCCAGCATCTCTGTTGCTTTACGGTTACTGTGTTCACTCTACTATCTCACAAAAGCCTCAAAACAGCCAGGGGATGAGTTACTTCCCCCATTTTACAGATGACAAAGACCAAGGCTCAGTGTGAAGTAATCCAAACATGTCACATAGAAAGTAAGCTGTAGGTCCCACATTTGAACCCAGGTCTCTTAATTTCAAGACCAGTCCTCTAATAGGCTGGGAGTGGGGGTGGATATAGATAGTTAATACCTAGTACCAACCCATTTTGTATTTTCATTAGAAATAAGAGCTCTCAGGTTTAACTCTATCCAGTTCTTAGTAGCCTAGTCCAGCTATGAAGAAATGATGGGAAAATTCAGAGATCAGTTTAAAGCAACAATGATTCCTACTTCACTATGTGCTTGAAAAGTAATAATGTGATCTGTTCTATAGAACTACATCTCAGAGTATTCATGGGCTAGGTTCAGTCTTTGAGGCTGCTCAATTAAATCTTTGTCTGGCCTATGCCCCTGTTCATGTACACATACATACGTGCAACACACACACACACACACACACACGCGCGCGCGCGCGCGCGCGCGCGCGCATTTCCTTTCCCTCTTTCTCTGTCTGACTCTGTCTCTCTGTCTCTCTCTTTCTCTCTGTTTCTGTGTCTCTCTCTGTCTCTGTCTCTCTCTCTCTCTCTCTCTCTCTCTCACACACACACACACACACACACACAATTCCTTTCCCTCTTTTCTCTGTCTGTCTGACTCTGTTTCTCTGTCTCTCTGTCTCTCTGTCTCTCTGTCTCTCTGTCTCTCTGTCTCTCTGTCTCTCTGTCTGTCTCTCTCTCTCTCTCTCTCACACACACACACACACACACACACACACACACACACACACACACACTACCAGAGCTTTGGAAAATTCTGTAATATTGGAATATGACATCTATTTTAAAAGAAAAAGAAGAAAAATGAATTTCAAAGCTGAAAGAACCCTTAACAGCTCCTATGCAAGCCCTCAAGCTAACCAAACATTGAATATAGGACAGATTTGACTTGTCAAAAAATGAAGAAGATTTGCAACCAAGTCCATAAATGATCAAGGAAATTCTCCTTGCTTTTCTAATGAGCTATACTGCCCTCGAGGTTTTATACAATTTTATAGACAAATTACTACATTGGAAATGGTCCCCTTCCTTGGCTCCCACAGGAAAAGCGCTGAGGATTGCTGAAGATTCAAGCAAGGTACCCCTCTGGCTAGCCTGACATTCTTTGGGGACATTTGTAGCCTGGAGTTAAGGTCTTCCTTTAAGGAAGATTACTAGAAAGATGACCCTTTCACCCAAATTTATGTAATATACACAATGCACAGTACCAGTGAAAGGTAAGATCCAATTTTGCTTCTCCCATATTTTGTCTCTACCCCCAAGCTATTCATTTTCACTTCCTTCTTGGTCCAGAAGTTTCCTCCGTTGGTCAAAATTTTAAAAGTGTTCACACAACTTATTTCAAGAGATTTCCAAGTAGTTTCAGGTTTAGATCAAACTTTCCTTTCTTGTCTCTGTGATTCGAGACTTCCTTAATCATACATCCATATGTGAGATCACTGGAGGATTTAGTAATATAGATCTAATTGTTTACATGTGAACAGTAATAGCCACCAAATCCTTGAAAAATCTTTATTTTTGAAGATTCTACAAATGTGAATGAAGGATGAGTGTAACTGTCTTCTCTGGGTCAGAAGATTATCTTCTTTGTTGAGATAAGTACATGACCCACAGGCTGGAAAGCAAATCTACAATATAGTACTCATCCTCAGGCCAAATTTATTCAGTCAATCATCAGTCTGTCCTCATGTTTTTATAAGATGTTTCCAATACATGTAAAACCCAGTGGAATTGTGCATCGGCTAAGGGGGGATAGGGAGGTTTGGGGGAGGAAAAGAACATGAAATATGTAACTAGGGGAAAACATTCCAAATAAAAATTTTTTAAATATAAATAACTAAACAAATAAATAAATAAACAGTTAAATAAATAAATAAATAAATGGATGGATAGATAGATAGATAGATAGATAGATAGATAGATAGATAGATAGATAGATGGATGGATAAATAAATAAAACTAAAAAAAGGAAAGTCAGTCAGATATACAAACACATCCTGATAGTTCATTCTCCAGCCAACTAATCTGCAAGCTGTTGAAAAGTTTCAGGGTGCCCACAGACATACATGCTCAAAGTGACTGAAAACTGGGTATCCGAAAGCTGCCTTCTCCTTCTCTTGTCCACCCTTGGGATATGATAGTATCTACTGCATAAACCAATATTGATATAGGAGGGAGCTGAGCAGGGATCATTTGAGATCATCCAATCCACTTGATGAAATAATGGGGCACAGAACGTTGTTAGAAAAAGACACCACCTATAAAGCTATGGTGTCATATCATATGATATCTTTTGTCCTATGAAAGATATGAGCTTTGCTGGGATGACACAGCAATTCCTTTGGCCCCTGTGACAGAGGGTTGGGATTATTAAGAGAGATTCAGGAAGATGAAATCTTGTGAATCAGGAAGACAAATTCCTTAAGGAAGAGCCACTCTCCTTAACAACCTGTAAGAAGAGCGAGGAAAAATGGTTCTATCTTTTAGGGTCATTCCATTTCGAGATTATTTTTGAAAACTTTCTCTCCCTTTAACTTCCAACAAGGAGAAGGAGGATTCTCTCTCCACCCCTTTCCCAGGGACAATGGTGCCTATAAGCACGTTAATCAATCAATAAGCAAGCACTTATTAAGTGCTTACTGTGTATCAGGCATCTTACTTTTTTAAGCTCTGTTGACACAAAGAAGGGCAAAAGGAGTCCCTGCCCTTAAGGAGCATACATTCTAATGGGAAAAGGAGGGAAACCATGAAAATAAGTAGGTACAATATATAAGATACATAGAGAGTAGAAGGTAGATAACCTTAGAGAGGGAGGTTCTGGAAGCTGGGATGGTGGGGAGGGAAAACACACCAAGAAAAGCTGCAGGGAGTGACATTTGATTCTAAATGGTAGAGAGATATAGAAGTAGTATTCTAGGAATGAGATCAGTCAGTGCAAAGAATAGTAAAGCAGGTCAATGTGACTGGTCTATAGAATGCATGGAGGAGAGTAAAATGGAAAGATGGGAAGGGGCTATAGGTTATGAAGAGCACGGCAGAGGGGAACATGTGCTGGTCTGCATGAGCTTGAATCCACGGTTGTCTTCTTCCTCCATTTTTTGTGTTTTTCTGTTCTGTCCTTAATAGCATAATACTTATCTGAGGAAAAGGGAAGCTCTTTCAGCAGAGAACTCAAGAAAGCTACCTACAGATGATCAGTGAATCTCAGTCTTGTGTACTGCTTAGACTACAGAGAGTATATGAAATAATCTGTTCCACGATCCCACAAAGTTTTCTTTACCTTCCAGATTGAAAGAGAATGAACATTATGGACCACTTGAAATGTTTTGCTCTCTTTTTTTTAAAACCCCTAAGCATTTTCTATGGTGAAAGTTGATTAGTAGCTGTCCTATACCTGATATCAAATATCAACAGAGTTCCTTTTCTTGAAATGATCTTGCTATCTTTATTTCAGGGAAGATTCTGGATATGAGCCATACTTAAGCTTTCTTTTAGAGCAGCAGTTCACAAAGTGAGCTCCAGGGATTCCGTGGCCCTAAAACCCTTTCAGGGAATCTACATGATCCAAATCATTTTCATAATAATTTCCAATATCATTAACTTCAAATATTAAAAGATATCATCTATATGTATGACTTTGGTCAAATTACTTAATCTCTCTGAGCCTATTTTCTCATACATAAAATAAAAGAATTAGAGAAGATAACTCTTAAAGTCCTCTGGCTCTAAATTTATGATCCTAGAAAGTAACATTATGATTATTCTATCTTCCATACATTTACCTCCATAGGTGATGTGTATGAATTATTAGGCTCTGAGATGTTACTTGTTGACCAGTAATAGTTTCTGAGATCCGTCATTACAAACAGAAGACTCTTCCAAGACTTGTTTAAGGATTCATTCCCTGTCCATGATTAAGGCAGGCATCTCCTTCCTTTGTCCTCTAATTTTTCTATGAAAGGACAATTTTATTTTTAGGTCATGTGTCCATTGGTTGCTTCTTGTATTCAATGATATATACAATTCATTTTTATAACCTTTATCTTCTGTAGTAGAATAAATAATATGTATTGGTTCCAAGACAGAAGATCAGTAAATGCTAGGCAATGGGGGTTAAGTAACTTGCCCAGGGTCACACAGTTAGGAAGTGTGTGAGGCCACATTTGAAACCAGGACCCATGTCTCTAGATCTGGCTCTCAATCCACTTAGCGAGCCATCTACTTGCCCCCAACACAATTCCTTTGAACTATGTACTCCTCTCTTATTATGAGCCTCTAGAATCAGGCTACATACTGTACAAGAAATGAAACAGAATGAACCATATAGCTTGAATTCTACTTTCCTTCTCCTTTCTTTTATCTACTCTCCTTCATTCGGAGTTCTCTCATTTTTTTTCTCTATTTAATTTCCTTGTTTTGGTTCTGTTCTTTCTCAAAATAGCAAGTTGTGTTAGAATTCTGTCCTCCCTTATTTGTGCTGATGTTTGCAGACCTAAAGTGGTCCACCATCTGCCTTCAATGGCAAAAGCCTAGAATTCCAACCACATGGAAAAACAACTTAATAGGTAACGCTTCACTTAACAGTGCAGACAGTCATGGTTGGGGTGGGGAGGGAGTCCTCCTTTTCTAAAGTGAAGCTGCTGAACATCTCCTACCTTCTACCCCTGCCCCTCAAATAACAACAATCTCAAATTATGTTTCTAGGATTTAGCTAAGAAATCTCATCCTATACTTACAGAGTATTACTCTTAGCTAAATCCTAGAAACATAAAAAAGTAAACACGTTAAAATTTTTTGATGATGTTCCAAATCTAAGGTTCTAAAATATTTCAAAAGCAATGGTTTAGTGAATTAATTAGATGTTTGTCTCTGCAGGATGTTGAGAAAGTAGCTAACGTTTATATAGTGCTATGAGGTTTATGTAGTACTGTACATATGTTATTCCATTTGATCTACACAGCAATCTTTCAAGATAGGAGCTATTGTCCCCATTTTACTGATGAGGGAACCGAGGCTGAAATGGGGGAGACTTATACAGAGTTACATGGCTAGTGGATATGAGAAGCAGGATTTGAAGTCAGGCCTTCCTCAATCCAAGCCTCATGCTTCTATCTAAAGGTAAAGAGGGGTTAAATTTTCATTTCAATAAATGAGCCACTTAAATGAAAAGGAATGGTACTTTTTGAGGATAGTCTAGGGGCAGGTTTTTGTGGTTCCCTTGAGGTGACATTTCAGAGCTTCTTTCACAACTTGGCCCAGAGGGAGATGCAAGATCATTGCTATATGTAGAACTGAATGTAGTCATATACGTAGTGGTGAATCCCAGGCTAAAAGGAACAGAATAGCTGTAGGTAACATTTCAGAACGATCCCTCCAGAAAGCCTTTTGTTCGAAACCCTTTCTCAGTGTTGTTGAGCCTCAGTTTTTATGCTAAGGAGGCCTGTTTCCTAGGGTTCTCCAGAACTGAATAAGCCCTGTGAGGCATTTCCCTTAAGACTGGTTTTTACATGACATGAAAAAAACATAAACTTAAGTGGTAAACACTGGTAAGCTTGAATTATCACAAAATATATTTCCTTTTATTTCTAGTGAATGTAGGAATACAGAAGGGGCCCAACGTTCACTTGTAACCAAAAATTATGTCATAGACAATTTTTCTAGCTTCCCAGGAGAATTAAGGGGGTCGGACTAAGTAATAATAGTACCTCTAAGCAAGAAATTATTGTGGCAAAATGAGAATTTGGAAACATATACATCAGGAATTTGGGGAAATCTCAAGAAAGCATGAATGTACTCCAAAACTTATGGTGAAGATTGATATCTTTATAAAAATTCATTTGAAGGTGGGTTTGGGACATACTGACTCCATTTCTGCCAGCCCATTTTAGATGAAGGGACATGGAAGAGGTTTCAGAAATCAGCTATTCTTCATAGCAGCCACTGGAGGGAGAGGGAGCCAAGGTTACCATAGCAACAGCTCACATGTCTATTCACAAAGTAATGGCACATAATTCAAAGAACCTGCAACATTTTCTGAATGAAAAATAACATGCTTTCAGCCTTATTTGGCATTTCAGTCACCTTATATTAGATATTTGTGTCCATAATTAATTCTTCCCTTCCTGACCACCAATTAGCCCTTATGGTCTATATGTGACATTTTGGAACTTGATTATATTTTCTTGATTTGGAGGACTAGCACCTTTGATTTGAGGGTTTGATCAACCTTTTTCAGGGTTGCTCACCCACCCTTAGTGTCCACCTTTCACCCAACTCTCACCTGTGGCTCCAAAAAGCCACATCTTGGTCAAGTCATCTTGGCAGACAGGCTAAACCAAGTTGAGGGTAATCAATGTTCCTCAAACCCTTTGGCAAGTTAGGGGGCTGTCTACCCCAAGCCTGTGAAGCCTTCCCTTGGTGAAATGGGTAGATGAGAACAATTGGTTCCAATGACCATAAAGGTAGCTGAAGCTGAAGCAGGTGTTGTGGAGTTTGGTCAGGCATCAATGACTCCAAGGTCCCTTCATTGCATCCCAGACCATCAAGGAGTTTTCTCTTGTGGCTGGACTTTGATAACTCTGGAAGAAAGAGTGAGGCCGAAGACTTTGTGCAACTTTCCCTCACTTAAATCTAATTCATAGGCAATTCAGGACATCACCCCATGATGTCATTGGTCCTCTTTAAAATGAACGATGAACAATAATATAAACCTTGTTTCCATTCAAATTGTGAGTTGTGATTTTTAAAAAATTATTTACTTAAACATCAATAAACAAATATGTCTCTATGCTAAGAAAAATAGAGAGGAGGGGAAGGAGGGGAAGGAAGAGAAAGAGAAGGAGAAGAAGAAAAAGAAGGAGGAGGAGGAGGAGAAGAAAGAGAGAAAGGAAGGAAGGAAGGAAGGAAGGAAGGAAGGAAGGAAGGAAGGAAGGAAGGAAGGAAGGAAGGAAGAAGGAAGGAAGGAAGGAAGTTGTCTAGTAGGGCAAGAGTAAGGGACTCACCATATTCCCTACTGATGTCTTCACCAAAGCAAGAGAATTGAAGGGAAGTACCAAGCCTTTTGGGTCATGCCCCTTGTGGTAAACTTAAGAGAACCCATGAGTGAGAACAATAAAGGATGGGGCAGGCATGGATGAGTAGCAATCTGCATCAATGGAAGAAGTATTCATATCAGTGAGATCACAGATCCCCTGGTATGTTAAAATATTATCATGCCATTTTTGGAAATATTATTTTCAAGGGCAGGACCAGGAACAATGGGTAGAAATTACAAAAGAAACAAAAATAAGGTTCATGTAAGTAAAAACTTCCTAGCAACTGGATATATCCAAAAGTTGAATAGGTTGGTAATGGATTCCCTTCCCTGGAAGGCTTAGAGCAAAGGCTAAATGACCACTTGTTGGGTGTGTATGGGTAGAATAGATGATCACTGAGGTGCCTTCAATTCCAAGATTCTGTGATTCTGTGAAACCATAGTGGGGAAAAGAACAAAAGTTGAGGTATATTACTGCTTTCAAGCAGTTTCATAATAACACAGATGATCCTTCTAGCCTCTCCTTCATATACTACAAAAGTGAATAAGAACAAAGTATAGACTTGCTAAAGTGTATTTAATCTCCAAAAGGCTGAAGATGGTCTGGGCTTTTATTCTGTAATATTTCTAAGACTGTGTCCATTAATTGCAAAGGAAAAAAGGAAATGGTCTTGGTAAATCAGGAGAATTCATACTCAGGATGTTCAGATTGAATTTAAATATTATTCGAGGCATAGAGCCTTGTCCATTCTCTGGCTGTTTCTATGGCTTTGGCTTCATTGTTCTTCCACTGCTCAGCTACATCATTTGCTAATGGATCATCTGGATTGGGGGCACTTAACAAAGCCTGGATTGAGAGCAGAACTGTAAGGATCTGTAGCGCTGGTGACCATTTATCTTTCAAAATATCTAAGCATATTCTTCCCAACTTATCCACATTAGGATGATAAATTTTGGTTATGAAACGTACTTTAGGAGCTGTCATTGGGTATTCTTCTGGAAGGAAAAGTTCAAGCTTAAAAGTCCCTCCTTCAAAGGGGGAATCCTGTGGACCTGCAATGGCCACATGAAAATGACGTGCGTTGACTTCATCTGGTTCTGCTTTTATTCCAGGGACCGATTCTGCCAATAAACCCTGGATTTCCTTGACAATCCTGTGAGGCAGCCTGGCCATGTTATCTTATCCAGAATTCAGCCTCTGGTGACAATTATCATTTTATGGGCCTTTCCAGCTCTGACAATCCATGTTTTATGTCCTAATGGCCCTCCCAGCTCTGACATTCCATGTTCTATGTTCCAAATTCCCTCCTAGCTTTGACATTATATGCTCATATAGTCACAGAATCTTGGAGTTAGATCTTGAAGGTGATCTAATCTAAGTAAGATTCCCCCAATGAATTGTCACTGGGTGGCTCCTATTCAACCTCTGAAAACCTTCAGTGATGGCAAATCCACGACCTATGCTGACCACACACTCATTCCTCTTTTGGACAACTCCTTTCATCAATCCACCATCTTCTTCCCTATATCTTCCACTAATTAGTCTCTGGGGCCAAGCAGAATAATCCTAGTCCTTCTTTCACATAACAGTCCTCCAAACCATCAAAGACTGCTGTCATCCTTTCTCCTGCAAACCAAATCTTCTCTTTTCTAAGATAAATATGACAAGTTGCTTCAAATTATCCTGCTTTGGCATACTCTCCAGTCTTTTAGCCATCTTAGACATTGTTTGCTTAATGCATTATAGTTGAGATCCTTCCTGAAATGTAGGACCCAGAACCGAATATAAAATAATCCAAATGTATGGCCTGATCAGGAGTAGACTGGATCTATCATCCCATCCAGCTATGGCTCTCTTGTTGAAGGCTAGGATCATACTAGCTTTTTGGGCTGCAGCTTTCTACAACTCATTTTAAATTCCCTAAAAGTTTTAGGTCCTATTTAGTCATGTCTCTCTTGCCCTATACTTGAGATTTGAGTTTCAATCCATGTTTAGAACTTTATATTTATAGCTATTAAATTTTAATTAAACATAGCTCATCATTCTAGCTTATTACATTTGAGATTTTATAATTCAACATGCTCCCTTCATGTCATCTGTAATTTTGATAATCTTTTTTACAAATATTGTGATGTAATGATTAGAATACTGGATTTAAAGTCAGGAAGCCCTAGATTTAAATCTTACCCTGATCTTTCCTAGCTTTGCAAGCAGGGGTAAATCACTTAACCCCTTTTAGTCTCAGTTCCCTTATTTACAAAATGAAGATAATTATACCTACAGTCCTGCCCTACAAGGCTGTTGTGAAGTTCAAATGAGATAATACACAAAAAGTGAAATAAAGTATAAGACTTAAAGGAACATAGAGACTCCCTCTAAGTTGATCTCATTATAGTGTTTATTGATAGTATGCAAATTTCCATTAAACATTTATGCAAAAATGATACATGTTATGAGCTCTCTTCATCTCACTGCCATCGCTCAGGTCCCTAGGTTTCTCCAAACCTAGTATGGAGAAGGGAAGTTGAATGAAGTCTAACTGAATCCCAGGCAACTGACTGGTTCTGAGTTGGAAAATTATGAACTTGGAACTAAAAGGGGCCAAAGAGATCATCTAGTCCTCATTTTGTAGATGGGAAAAAAAATATAAGAACTATATAAATGAACGCCATCAGAGGTCAAGTGACTTGCCCAAAGTCCATCAAATATAAATGGCAGAACTAGAATTGAAACCTAGGATTTCTGATGCCAAACCTGGTTCTCTTCCATTGTAGCATTTTGCTTCCTTTATGTTAGGGAGCCGTGGCATCTTTTACTTAAGTAGGCAAAGAAATTGCACATGCAAAGTGACTGGGAACAAACTTCAATTCTGAATGCTCCAAGCATTAGTACGCTGGATAAGTCTAAACACAAGTGGCAAAATTTATTTGGATTCAGGGACTGCACTCATGAATATTCATCAGACACTCTAAATGTTCCTATCTGTATGTCCTTCCTATATCTCCAGGTAAAGGGGCTGCTCTGAATTTTGAAAACTGTGAATAAATGTCAATTATTATGTATGACTTGAAGTCATTGATGAGTATGGTGAATGGGACAGGGCCAAGAACATCTAATAATAGGCAGTATTGATATGCAGCATTGAAGTTTTCTCCTTTTTAATAACATTTTATTTTCTCCAATTACACATAAAAATATTTTAACAATCATTTTTTTAAGATTTAAAACCAAACTCTCTCCCTCCTTCCCAACCTACTTCCTTCAATTCTTTCCACCTCTCCCCATTCCCTGAGACAGTGAGCAGTCTGATGTAGATTTTATATGTGTAATCATATAAAACATTTGTCTATATTAGTCTTTTTGTAGAAGAGATCTCAAATTTTTTAAAAAGTCAAAAGAAAGTGAAATATAGTATGTTCAAGTCTGCATTCAGATTCTCAGTTCATTCTTGACAGGCAGATGACATTTATCATCATGATTCTCTGGGACTTGCCTATAGCTGAGAATAACTGGGCCATTCACAATTGTTTGTTAAAAAAATGTATTGCTTAATGTTCTTCTGGTTCTCCTCACTTCACATGTATTTGTTCATGTAGAGCGTTAAAAGTTTTCAAGATGTTTTTATAGATATTTATTGTCTTGTTTGTTTCTCACTATTCTGGGAGATATTTATTATCTTATCCTCATTTTTCAGTTGGAGAAACTAGGGCAAACAGGTTTAAATAACTTGCCCATGGTAGCATAGGTAGGAAGTATCTGAGACTGGATTTAGAACTCAAATCTTCCTAACTCTACCTCTCTCTTACTATATGTGGGGGCATTTGCCCTAACACCCCTTCTATTTCTGATTTTCAGTGCCCTAGGATAAAAGTTCTTAAATTTTTTGGTCTCAGAATTCTTCTACATTCTTTTTTTCTTTTTATTCTTTTTTAAATTTTATTTTTTTATTTTTAAATATTATTCCATGGTTACATGATTCATGTTCTCTCCCTCCTCTCTTTCTCCCTTTTCCTGGAGCTGACAAGCAATTCCACTGAGACATATGTTATCACTTGATACCTATTTCCATATTATTCATCTTTGTAATAGAGTAATCTTTTAAAACCAAAACCCCAAATCATATATGCATATAAATGAGTGATAAATCATGTTTTTCTTCTGCGTTTCTACTCCCACAGTTCTTTCTCTAGATGTAGATAGCATTCTTTCTCATAAATCCCTCAGGATTGTCCTGTATCATTGCATTGCTACTAGTAGCAAAGTCAATTACATTGAGAACCTGTTTACATTCTCGTAGACCTCAAAGAGCTTTTGTTTATGGGTCATAGCTGTCAATATTTATTGTATTAAAAATAAAATGACATTCAAAAATATTAATTCATTAGAAATAGCAATAACAAAATGTTTCCTGGTTATATACATTTTGGGTTTATAATTATTCATAAATGTATTTATTTTAAATATTATTTATTGCCAAACTGGAAAAGGATTAGAATATAAACCTAACAATGAACTGCATGTCTGTTGTCCAGCACTTCTATTAGATACATCCTCTAGATTGGACCCCGCTTTCTACCATAAGCCCCATTGCTCCCAGAACAGTCTTGGGAGTAATAACTGATTCTCTCTGGCACTATCTCAACTAAAGGAATGGAATCTGATCCCAAGGGCAAAGAACAACATTATGAAGTTTCTAAAATTCTACTGCTCATGCTACACAAAATCTGCAGAATCAAACACCTTCTTTTCATATTTTCATGACCCAAGTCTTTGGGAAAGGGATTAGATTGGCAGCTGAGGCTTTTACATTTGCGAATGATGATAACAGGAGAAGCTAGCATAAGAATGTTTAAAATTCATAAAATACTCTCCTTGCTATAGTCCTATGAGTTAGAGGACAAATATTTTAATCCCTGTATTATAGATGAATAAACTATTAAAAAGGAAGTGACTTACCCAAGGTAATAGAACTACTTAAATGGTTGAGCTGCAATGCCAACTCAGCTAAGTTTTTCAACTTGGAAGATCCTTAGACGACACTTCTCTCCTCTCAGCCTCAGTTTCTTCGTCTGTAACATGAGTGGGTGAATTAGACCAACTCAAATGGAAACCATGCTATTAACTGTACATAAGAATCCATACTGGTGGGGTATTGACAGAGAAATTTACATATTAAAGTTATATATGTTCTATATTGTATTTTCACTTATTCACTAAATGTTTGCAAATTATAATTTAATCTGGTTGGGGCAGTACTTGGGAATGTTATGGGCCACATGCCCTCAATTTCTCCATCTATAAAGTAAGGATAATAATACTTGAACTGAGAGACAGCATGAAGTAGCAGTTAGAGGACTATCCTGGAGCTCAAGAACATCTAGATTTAATTCCTGACCCTAACATATATTTGCTGTACAACTCGCAAATCACTCAACCTTTGTGATGCCATGGATAATTCTCTAGCACTGTAAAGTACATATTGCCAACGTTCATCCCTGTTCCTCACACCCATGAAGTAGCTAGGTGATATAGTGGATAGAGTGCTGAACTTGGCCTCAAGAAGATCTAAATTCACATGTAGCCTCAGATACTTACTACCTGTGTGACCCTGAATAAGTCACTTAACCTCTGTCTGCCTTGGTTTCTTCATCTATAACATAATAGTACCTACCTCTGAGGGTTGTTGTGAAAATCAAATAAGATTACATTTGTAGAGTGTTTTGTAAATCTTAAAGTACTCTATAAATGCTATCTATTATCTTTTAACCTTCATTTTAAAAAATTTTGAGTTCCAAATTCTCTCTCTCCCTCTGACTCTTCCTTCAAAGATATCGATTATACATGTGAAGTCATGCAAAACATATTTCCATATTTAGTTATTATTATTAAATCACAGGGCTGAACTCCATCCTCACCTTCTAGAAATACTTATCCTATCTATCAAATAGAGTTGTTGTGAAGAACATGCTTAGCACATAATAAACATTTTACAATTACATGTTAAATTGAACTGAAGTGCTTCATAAACCAGAAGGTGCTTTGGAAATGTGAGCTATATTATTATTGTTATAAATCTTCATAATCATATCAGTACCAGAGAGAGAATGTTTATTTTTCCATTCCATTTGTCTATGCCAAGAAGCTGCCCCAACCAGCTACCCTAGGAGCTCCTGGAAAGCCACTGGATTTTCCTTAATAAACTCCTTGACTAAACAAATCAGTAGTTGGTTGGACTGCCTAAGAGCAAACACTTTCAAGTGGCATTCATTCCCCTCAAGTTTTCAATGCTCCAGTGGCTGCTATCAGACACATTGGTCAGGTCAGGGTTGTTGGCAGCCCCCAACATGTGCTGATATTCATATGGGAAGGGCTTGTGAATTCAGTATACAAAGCTCCAGAACACGCAGAATAGTCCTCATCTGGTCTGGTTCTCCTCAACTCCATCATTAGCCTGTTGTTTATAAGGAAGAATGAAGGCAACTTTTGAAGATCCTCCAAAAACCAAAAACCAAAACAAACCACAAAGCCAGACAGTGGGCTAATCCCAACTACTGGTTTTGCTTGCAGTGTCTCAACTTTGGTAAAACACTCCCCCTATTGGGCATTTATTTTCATTAGTTGTGCTAAAAACAATCCATTCTTTGGCTTCAGGCAACATCTCCATGAAGCCTTACCTGATTCTCCAACTGCTAGTGCCCTACCTCCCAAACTATTGTGTATTAAATTACTTTGTATATATTAATAATTATTCGTTTACTATATATACTGAATTCATTTATCTATATTCTTATCTGCCCCCATAAATATGTAAGATCTGTGCTGTGAAATTATTCAAGCAATTTGGGATTAAACAAAGTCACTAAAATGTCCATATCCTTTGATCTAGACATTTTACCTCCAAGGAGTCATCAATAAGAAGGACCCCATATACATGTTGAGTGACATAATGGGAGAGCCAATTCTCTGGTTGAAAGGAGGAACAGTCCAAGCCATGAGTCCCAGGAACCCATGGTAATATCTATCACATCAAAATCAAGAACACTATGTTCATCAACCATCACAGGCATTGTGTATGTTGGTTTACTAGTATCTACTTCCTTTGAAAAAAATCACCTTTGTGACCAATGAACTGTCACCCCAGAGCAGACCCTTATTATTTCAGAACAAAACTATTCCAATAGCCTATTAATGAGTCTTCTTGCCTCACATACCTCTCTATTCCAATCTATCTGCCACACAACTGCCAAAATGACTTTCCTACAGCAGGGACATGACCATGTTTCTCTCCTTGCCCCTCTCATTCAGTAAACTCCTATGACTCCCTATTATCTCTAGAATCTGGTATAATATGTTCTGTTTGGCTTTTAAAGGCCTTTACAACATGGCCCCTTCCTAACTTAAACTCTCCTCTACAAACTCTACCATTAAGTGACACTGGAATTCTTACTTTTTTTACATAGTACTCTTCTTCTCCCAGTGACTATCTGCCATTTTAGGAATGCTCTCCCTCCTCACCTCCATCTTCTGGCATTTGGGGCTTCCACTGAGACACAGCAATAATTCCATTTTTTTCAAGAGATCTTTTTCTGGTCTCTCCCTTTCCCTCAGCAAGGCCTTTCCTCTGAGATTACTTCCATTGATGGTATATATTTTATATGTACATAGTTATTTTTTATTTGTCTCTCTCATTAAAATGTGAGTTCCTTGAAGACAGAGAATGTGTTTTTCCCTTTCTTTATATTCCCAGCACTTAGCACATAATAAGAACTTAATAAATGTTTGTTTGCTGACTGAAATATTTACAGCAACACTTTTTGGAATAGCAAAGAATTGCAAACAAAGTAGATGCTAAACTAAGGAGGAATAGCTAAACAAATTTTGTCATACAAATGTAATAGAATATTATCATGCTATAAGAAATGATGAATATTTAAAAAGTAGGGAAGCATGCAAAGATTTAATCTGATACAGTGAAGCAAACAATACGATGATTACAACATAAATAGAAAGAACTACAAAGCAGTAAAAAGTAAATGTCACAAAATTTCAAAGGATAAGCATGGCTCCAAAGAAGAGATATCAAAAGACACTCACTTCATGCCTTTGCAAAGATGAGAAATCCACAAGTGAGGTATATTGCACATATTTTCACTCTTTTTTGATGTATTGGTAAATTCTTCTTTTTCTGTAAAAATAGTGTTATAAGGTAAAGGAAAGCAATTTCTGGGAGAAATTTTGGTAATTAAAAAAGCCATCAATAAAACTATCATTTTTTAAAAGAATGTGAACACCTTAAGAGAGAGATTGTTTCATTCTTTGAACTTACATCTCTGGGAGCCTAGGCCTAGTGCCCAGAATATAGTAGAACTTAATGAATACCTATTGACTAATTAATTGTAAAGGAAGAAATAGGTAGGAAATTTATAGAATGTCAGAGCTGAAAGAGAATTTCAAGATCATTCATCAAAGCCCCTTGTTTTATAGATGAGGAACTTGAGCACCTGAA
Organism: Gracilinanus agilis; assembly: GCF_016433145.1. Classification (NCBI taxonomy): domain Eukaryota; kingdom Metazoa; phylum Chordata; class Mammalia; order Didelphimorphia; family Didelphidae; genus Gracilinanus; species Gracilinanus agilis. The sequence goes on from NC_058131.1 coordinate 78,295,247, forward strand.
GAGCTCATTTTTAAAGGATCAAATGGACTTTATGAGGTAGAGATAAGAAGGGAATGAATTTTAGGCATGCAGAATGGTCAGTTCAAAGACACAGAGTTGGAAGCTGTAGTACTGCATGTGAAGAATAGCAAATAGGTCTTTTTGACTGTGCTGCAGAGTACATGGAGGGGAAAATTTTGTAAGGATGTAAAGGTAGAATGGAGCCAGTGTATGAAAATTTTAAATGCCAAAAAGAGCATTTTATTTGTTATCTTAGACATAATGGAAAGCCACTGGAATTTATTGACTGATGAGATGGAAAAATCTGTACTTTAAGAAAAAATATTTTAGTGGCAGCTGCATGAAGGTTAGATTGGAAAGGAGAAAGATTTGCAGTACCAGTTAGAAAAACTACTACAATAGCCCACACACAAGGTGATAGGGAATGGGGGGAGGCACTGAATTCCTTATATTTGCCTCCTGGTTTCCTTCAAGATTCATCCCAAATCCCACCTATTGCAGAAGGTTTTTCCTGATTCCCCTCCCCCCACTTCAAGTGCCTTCTTTCTGAGCTTGTCTTCCATTATACACAGTACATAAGACAGCTAATTGGTGAAGTGAACAGAGCACCTGCATAAAAATCCAGCCTCAGACACTTACCAGCTGTGGACTGGGCAAATCGCTTAACCTCTGTTTGCCTTAGTGTGCTTTGTACATATTGGGTGTTCTTTAAAGGTTACCTATTATTTTAAAAAAGTATTAGCTATTATAAAATAATTATATTGTATTTCATTATTATTATTATATACACATATGTATTGTTGGCATGTTGTCCCTCCCACTGGGCAGCTAAGGATTAAAATAGAGAATTGGCCTTGGCATTCAATTTTGGTTTCAGGTTTACTAGCCCTGTGACCCTGGGCAGACCACTTACCCACTATTTGCCTCAGTTCCTCATTTGTAAAATGGAGACATGGTGGAGAAGAAAATAGTAAAGCATAAGAGATCTTTGCAAAAGAAAAGCTTTTGTCCAAGGGACCGCCTAAAGTCGTACATGACTGAACAACAGATTCTCCCATTAGATTATGAGCTCCTTAAGAGCAGGGACAGTTCTTTGTGTGTCCAGCGTTTAGCCCTTTAGAAATGCTTGTCGACTGAGCAGAAAAAGCATGTGATAGAGATATTGTGGAGATAGAAAAGGAAGGATTTAGCAACTGATTGATATGTGGGGTAAAGGCGAGTGAGGAGTGGGGATCACACGAAGGTTTCAGATCCAAGTTGCCTGGGAGGTAGTGGCCTGGATATAAATGGTTAAGCCTGGAAGAAAGATGGTTGCAGGGGAGAAAATAACCGGTGAGAGAGAAAGAGAGCCAGGAGCGTCGCCATGGCAACTATCACCGTGGCGACCGTCTCTGTGGCAACCATCCCCAAGGCAACCGTGCAGGTTCATTTCTAAGACGGTGGCTGCGGAGGGTCGCATCTGTTTCGCTCAGAAAAAGGCGATTACTGTGACTAACTGAGAAGGGCCTCTTTAAGAGGTTGCGGGGAGGCGCCACACTCCCTCCTCCCCCCATCCTCGTCCTCCTCCCGGGTCGCCTCCCAGCTGCCGCAGTCCTGCCGCAGTCCTTGGGCGGGTGTACAGCTCCTGCAGCTGCCGCTCGGTTGACTGCAATTCTCCTCCTCCCCCTACTGCCGCGAGGGTCTCTCTGTCTCTCCGCTCCGCAGCGCGGTGGGTAGGTGATCCCGGCCAGACGCCTCCAGGTCGGGCACCAGCAGAGCCGAAGCTGATGCCGCCGCCGCCGCTGCCGCTGCCCCCGCCATGGTCCAGCTTTCCGGGCCCGGGCCCCCCGCTGCGGGGAGATGCCTGTCGAGGCCGCCTCTCGACCGCCTGCAGCTTTGGCCGGACCGCGCTGCTGTTGCTGCAGGAAAAGCTGAGCCTTGAGTATCTCACTGCCCCGGGCTATTAGCCCGGCGGCAGTGCCACGTCGTCCTCCGCCGCCATCTCCATAGCCATCGCCATAGCCATCGCCATCGCCATTGCCTTCACTTTCTCCTCTCCACCTCCCCCTCCCTTTCTGTGCAGCCGCCATCTTGACCTTGAATTTGACCGAGAAGGTGGGAGCCGCCTGAAAGTCCGCCCTGCCTCCCTGCATTGCAGCTGCTGCTGTGGGGGTGCCTGCCTGGCACCACCCTCCCAACTCGGGCTCGATGGGCCCCAAAGAAGTGCCCCCTGGCCACAAGGAGATCCTGGGGCAGGTGCTCGTGACTGTGAAGCCTTCCAAAGTGGGCCCGGGATCTGTTTCTAGTAGTATCTGGGGGCTCGGGGGAGATGCAGGAATAGAAGACCCTGCCAGCCCAGCTGCTACTACCACTGCCACCCGTGAGTTACCATGACATGGACCCCTACGTCCTGTTCTGGACCTGGTTCCGCTCTGTGAGCTATGGCAGGCAGGCACGAAACCAACGCCTCTCACCTCCGCGGCTCCAGCATACTCCATCTACCAGGATCCAGCTGGAATGGCTCCAGGATCCTTCTTTGTCCCTTCCCTCATGTGCACGATCAGTCTGGTCAATCACTTATATCTAAGGTCACAAAGATCTGCTTCAACCTGATGGACTCGAGATGCTGACCAGCAGCTCCTCTGCCATTCTTCATTAACTCTTCATGTCATGGCTTCCAGCAGCCACCCCTTCCTCTGCCAGCCCTCTGCCATGGGGGAACCCCCCTGATGCCCCACATTGGTCCTTTCCATGATTTCTAGATATGAACTTTCAGCCTGTCTGGTGGAAATTTTTGTTGTGTCAGTGACTGTGTAGTTTTCTTCATTGTCATCTAGAAGGGGCGTGGTCTCTTCTCTCTTTATCTATGGACTGCACAGAAACCTCATCCTCAAGACCATGGACTTCTTCATCGACCACAAAGAACATCCTCTGTGCCCCTGATGGAGTGAGCTTATAGATTGGTTGTAGTTAGGTTTTGACTTGAAAGACTGCCAGGGGACTCTTCAATCATTTCATCCTTCCTCAGTCCTGAGGGTTCCATATCTGTGTTATTATGCCTATCTTCCCCCCCCACCCCATCCCAATTTAATATAATTTGGCAAGTATTTATTAAGTGCATACTATGTGCTAGGCGCTGGGTACATACACAAAGACAAAAATTCCCTGCCCTCCGAGGCAATGGGAATTTTCTTTTTTATTGTTTTCTAACTCTCTTGAACATGGAGAGAGAACTTGTAGGCGAGGTTCTGTAAATTGAAGGTGGAAGGGACCTTAGAGGCCATTGAGTCCAAATCTAACAGGGAAGGTAACTGAGGCCCAGAACAGAAAAGCGGCTTGCCCAAAACCTTGCAGATATTAAATAACTGACACAGATAGAATTTGAATCTAAATATTCTGGCTGCAAATCCACTGGGTTTTCTCCACTGAAAGAGGTAGGAGGTCACAGGTTTGGGGTGATGTCTATGTTTATCCCTGTCTTCTCTATCCTCCCATGATAAATGCCCTCCCTTGGAAATCCCAATACCCATCTTTCCTTCCTACCCCTTTCCCCAATCCTATTTCTGTGAGACTTGTGTATTTATTCCATATTTATATACAGAGAAACTCCTGGGTTGGGAGCAGTTACCAGAGCTCCTCAGGACTTGCTGCTAATGGTACTTCATTGTGGGAGATATCTTTTTAAATATCCTCAGATGAAATTTCCTTGCTGAAGGGAAGAGAATTCAACCCAGACATTTGGGTTAGGTCAGAGGCAGAAAGATGCAAGGTGTAGTTGCAAACTTATGTGGTGGTACAAATTTCCTAATGATTAGAGCTGTTCCAAACTGGTATAGATTGTCTGAGAAGTTAATAGGTTTCCCCTCCTTTCAGGACTGTCAGCAAAGGCTAAATTACTATTTGTTGGATATGGTCTAGGTGGAATACTTGTTCAGGATATGGTTTGGACTGTATGTCCTTAAGGTCTCTTCCAATTGTAAGAATGTATGATTCTGTACTTCGTAATTATATATAAAGTGGGTTGTACAGAGTATGGGGAGATATTCTTTACTTGCCTCCCATTTGACTAAATGGGAGTTTTGGGGAGCTGCTTCTGGCCATATGTACTATAGATGGCTACCTTCGACTTAATATGTGTCTCCCGCAATGACTTTTAAAATTTCCTTTATATTCCTAGCACTTAACAGAGTGCCTGGCACATAGTGAGTACTTAATAAATTCTTGTTAATTTTTTTTTTAAGATTCCTAAATGTCTCCTGAGCCAGAAGAGCTCAGGAGAATCAGATAGTTATAAAAGGGCTTTCTTCCTCCCCAGCTATGAATCATGTAGTATACTGGTTCTAGTTGGGTCCCCAGTGTTGGGTGGGAGAAGGGACAATTTCCCTATCTCCTGCCTGGCCCCCATGCAGCCTTCAAAATGTGGCTGCCCCTATCTATTGTGTTTGTTCTTATCTAGTCTTAGGGTAACAATTATTCTGTAGTGCATGTATCTAGTAATAGCATTGTGAATTTTATGCCTTGTGAATTTTAAGGGTGAAGGTTCCTGAAGACCTTCAAGAGTGGCAACTGTATTTTCCACAAAGTAGCAGTAGTTCATATCAGACGAAGCTTCTGCATCAGACATCATGGCCACCAACAAGAAGACTAGCTCATGCTACCAGCAAAAGAATGCCAAGAGCAGATGAACAGTGCAAGGCCAAGATAATGTTGATTTGTATTCTTGAGAAATTACTTTATGTCCTGATATTTAAATATTAGCCTCCCAATTATTGTAACTGTAGTTATAAGTAAAGTAACTGAATCCTATTAAACTTATTAATTCTGTTAATGTGTACTGATTTTTTCATGGTTAGCATTTATTTCTGGGTAAGAATAAACTACTTGTTCAATACCAGGGAGGGAGGGAGGGAGGGAGGAACCAATAATCATTTAATAAGCACTGATGGTAATCCTGTGGCATGGGTGCCAAAGATGGCACACAGAGCTCTATGGGCACATACAGTCCTCCCCCCACCCACCCCTAGAGTTCATTATTAGAAAGGCAGAGGGACTCCAGCAGAGCTTCTCCCTTCCCCTTCTCCACGGTGCCTGACAACATTTTCATATCACCCACCCTTCTGCCCAGCAACCCAATGGGAGTGCTTCCTCCCTCCCCTGTCTGGGATAAAAAGGGAAAATGGGGGATATGGGGCAAGGCACTGGGTCTCATGTGGGGTGAGGGGCAGGACCTGGCAGGTCCCTGTTCTCAACAAGAAGCTTACATTCTAACAAGGGAGACAACATGCAACCGACCATATACAAACAAAATATAGACAGAGTAAATTGTAGGATTAAAGAAAATCAGAAAAGAAGGCAAGGTTTTCACTGAAACTTCAGGAAAGCTAGGAGGCACAAATAAGGGAGAGAGTATCAGCCATAGGCATCATCCATTGAAAATGTCCTGAAAAAGAAGACAGAGTGCCTTTGTGTGAGGAACAGACTGGTCAGTGTCACAAGATTACTGATTTTATTGAGGGTGATAAGGTTTAAAAAGGCTGGGAGGGTAGAAAGGGACTAGATTTTAGATCTGATCTTGAAGGCAATAGCTGCCCAGAGCTTATTGAGTTGGGGGTTGGGGAGGTGGATAGGGGGGGGTGTGACAGCCAGAATTGTGTTTCAGTGAAATCAATTTAACAACTATTTAATAGAGAATAGACAGGAGTCAGATGAGAAAAGGCAGGGAGACCAGCAAATTATTGCCGTGATCCAGTTATAAGGGCCTGGATCGGGGTGGTGGTAGTATCAGAGGAGAGAAGGGTATGTATACTAGAGATAGGAAGGTAGAAGTGGTGGGCCTTGGCAACTGTTTGAGTGAAAATGAGTTGAGGAGTCAAGGATAACCCCTAGATGGCAAGCCTGGGTTACCAAGATTGGTGCTTTCCTTGGTAATAAGGAATAGAAAAGTTTTGAAGAGGGGAGGATTTAGGGGGAAAGATAATGAGGTAATTTTCTAACAGCTTAAGATTTTACAGAACATCTAGGTCAAGATGTCTAATAGACAATTTGAGACTAGAGGTCTGGAGAAAGGTTAGAGTTGAAGAATTAGATCTGAGAATCATGAGGGGCAGCTAGGTGGTTCAGTGGATAGAGAGCTAGACCAGTAGGCAGGGAGGTCCTGGGTACAAATTTGGCCCAGACACCTCCTAGTTATGTGACCGTGGGCAAGTCACTTAAACACTAACCCTTAATTGTCTAACCCTTACCACTCTACTACCTTGCAACTAATAATATGTATTGATTCTAAGAGGATAAGGGTTTTTAAAAAAAGAAAAATTATAATTGAATCCATGAAAGCTAATAAGATCACTAAATGAAATGGTTATAGAGGGCAAAGAAGGCCCATGATAAAGCTCTGGGGAACACCCACAGTTATTGGTTGTGACCTGGATAAAGATCCAACAAAGGACACTGTGAGGGAGAACCAGGAGAGACCAAAGGATGATCGATAGTGTCAAAGGCTGCAGAGAGGATTGAGAAAAGGCCAAGAGATCACTGGTAACTTTGGAGAGAAACTGAAGAGCAATTTCAGATAAATGATGTACTTGAAAATCAGACCATAGATTAAGAAGAATATGAGAGGTGAATAAAAGGAGACATCTGCCATAGATGGCCTTCTCAAGTTTAGCCACAAAACTGAGGAAAGTTTTAGGATGATAAATGGCAGGGAAAGATAGATCAAGTAAGGATTTTTTGAGATTGAAAGAAAGCTGGGTGTTTATAGGCAGTAGGGAAGTAACTAGTAGACAGGAAGTAATTGAATATTAGTGAGAGAATAGGAATGATAGAAGAGGCAATCTGCTAGAGAAAGTATGATGGAATGGAATCATTTGGGCATATAGAGGAGTTTGCCTTATAAGAAGAGCCACCTCTTTATGCTAAATGGGTAAAGAAAGTGTTAATGGCAAAAGGCATCCGAATGATGTGAGAAGAGAGAAGAGAAAGCTTTTGGTAAATGACTTTGATTTTTTCACTGAAATATGGGCCAAGTTCTTAGCTGAGAGGATGGGGAAAGAGAAGCTAAGGAAGCTCAAAGAAGAATGAAAAGATTTAGAAAAGCCATGGTGGTAAGTGGGACAGTGAATTGATTACAGAAGTATAAAAGAATTGCCTTGCTGTAGTGAGGGCCAGTTTGGGGTCATGTAGCAAAATCTGCAGCGGGCCCAGTCAGCAAAGTTTTGTGATTTTTTTTTCCAACTTCATTCACCAGCATTTGAGTAGGAGAAAAGACAAAAGATGGTGAAAGCCATCTAAGCCTGAGATTTGGCACAGCAATGTCTGTAAAACAAGTCAAAGGAGTTGAAAAGAGGATAATATTGAACTAGTTCACTAAGGGGTCAAGATAGAGAAGGAAAGGTAGTGTAGCCATTATAGGAGGGAGAATATGGGAAAGAACTGAAGGTTGGAAGGATTAAGGTCAGTGGTGGGGAGGAAAAATGAGGTGGAATGACAATGGAGTAGGACAACAAAATCTCCAGATTGACTTAATTCTTAGGATGTTCCAGAAAGTTATGGATTTGCCTTTTTCCCAAGGACTGAGCTTAAAGAAGACAATAAACTCTTAAGAAACTGCAATCAAAACCATTAAATACATCTTGATCACAATCCTGTTTTAGTAAAATCATGTAACCAGGATGATATTCCCTATTCCCTTAAAACACTATATAAAGGGGGCAGCTCGGTAGCTCAGTGGATTGAGAGTCAGGCTTAGAGACAGGAGGTCCTAGGTTCAAAACCAGCCTCAGACATTTCCCAGCTGTGTGACCCTGGGCAAGTCACTTGACCTCCATTGCCCACCCTTACCACTCTTCCACCTATGATACAATACACAGAAGTTAAGGGTTTAAAAAAATAAAAAAAACTATATAAGCACCCCACTTTCTGTGGTGCAGTGGGAAGTCTCAGATCTTTGGTTCTGTGTTCCTCCCTCGGAATATACTTCTCATGGTTCCATGTGGTGGTTCCATGTGCTATTTTTAATTATATTTTATATATAATTATGTATATACATATATATTATTATATTCTCCTTGTCCCAATTAAAGACCTGTTATAACTACTCTGGCAGTTCTGATTTTTTTAAGGTTGACAAGTATCATCAAATAAAGAAATTTTAGAGTTCTTGAACATGAAACTCCCAGTCAACAAAGTTTGCAACTTTGACATCATCTTCAACTCCTCTGTCTCTTTCTCTGACTCTCTGACTCTTTTGCCCTCCATAGTCGATCTTTGCCCAATTATGTCAGTTCTACCTCCACAATATTTCCTCCTATATGTGCCCCCTTATTTCCTTTGACATTTTCTCTATCACCTTGCCTCCATATTACCTCACAACTGAGTTATTGCACTAGCCTGCTAGTTGGTTTTTCTGGCCCAAGTATAATCCTTGCCCCACTCTAATCTATTTTCTAATCAGCTGTCAGATTGATCTCCAAAAAACATAGATCTGACCTTGTCTCCTCTCCCCATCCTCCATGTGCCTAGAATTCTTCCCTCGCCCTTATCTTCATCTCCAGCTCTCCAGCTAAAATTCCAGCTTCTACACAAAGCCTTTCCTTATCCATCTATTCAATTCATGAAACATTTATTAAATACCTACTATGTGCCAAGCACTGTGCTAAATTCTGGAGAAACAAATAAGAAAAAGAAAGATAGACCCTGTCCTCAAGGAGTTTACAGTTCTGTTGGAGACAACAATACACAAAAGAAAGCTGGAAAAGTGGGTGGGGAGAGGCACCAGGGGCACTTGGTACAAAGGCATCTCATTCCAAAGAATTGAACCAAGTAGAGCAGCAGATGAAGAGTGGAGTGAGCTGAAAATCCAATTTCTGTCCTATAAAAGACCTTGGGAAGACTTTAGTACTCTACCCTCAACTTCTAATCTAAAGGGAGAGAAGGCTGAGGGAGGTGATAGCCAAGGCTTGGTGAGGACATGAAAAAGTATTTGAAATCCAGCTGGGTTGCAGATGAAGACCGGAGCACTCAATAAACCTTCCCTTGATATGATTATCACCATCACACACACACACACACACACACACACACACATACACACACACGTAATCTTGTAAACAATTGTAGTATGTGGTTTCCCCTATTAGACTATGAGGTTCTTGACAACAGGGATTATGTTTTGCCTTCCTTTTAGCACACTGTTTGGTACATGTTATTTAGTCGTTTTTCAATCATGTCTGACTCCATTTGAGGTTTTCTTGGCAAAAATATTGGAGTGACTTCATTTTACAGATGTGGAACTGAGGTGAGCAGGGTTATGTGACTTGCCTAGGGTCACACAGCTAGTAATCTAGAGTGTCTGAAGCAGAATTTGAACTCAGAAAGATGAGTCTTTTAGATTCCAAGCCCTTTGCTCTTACTACTAAGCCACATAATGCTTAATAAGGAGTGAGATAACTAACATTTATATAATACTTACTCTGTGCCAGTCACTGTGCTGAGCGATTTTATCTCATTTGATCCTGACAACAACAACCCTGGGATGTAGACACTGTTATACCTATTTTACAGATCCAGAAACTGAAGAAACAGAGACTAAGCAACTCACACATGGTGTCTAAGACTAGATATAAACCCAGATCTTCTTGACTCCAGGCTCAGTGGTTGATATATGCATCACATAGCTGAAAATGAGTAAACTGAGGAATTTGGAAGTTGAAGGAGTATTAAAACGTATGTTGAAATCTCCTAGGAAGAGGACAGAAGCTGGGGAAGACAGAAAGTGTGAGATAAGCATTGAGCTTGTTGAGGACAAAAGGAGAGTGTTCTGAAGATCAGTAAACAATAGCCACCAGAATGTTAATTGGTTATAAATATGGACTTCAAGGGAGCAGAATGATAATAGTATCCAGAGAGGGTAGAAGTGGCAATAGGGAACAGGGAGTATTGCAAGTCCCCTACCATGACCCACTGGAGATGGTTAGGGGATGTGAGTGAAAGTATAACCAACTCTGGAAAGAGTAACCAAGGAAGCTATGTCATGAGGAGGGGGCCAGGTTTCAATAAGTCAAGACAATGGCGGGTCAAAGGAAAAAGTTTGTGTTCAAAGTTAAGTTTGATATCTATGAAGCAAGCACTCCAGAGAACACAGTGGAAGGGGTAAATAACGTTAGAATGGGCCATTGAGTGGGTTGAGAAAGAGGGAGCAGTCAGTAGTGGGATATAGACCAAATTTTTAATAACAGCACCAGGAGTTCAGAGTCATTGAGATGGGGATGGTATGATGGGGTAGAAGCATATTAATTGAAGAAGGAATTTAGGTATGTTATAATTGTCTGTAGTAGAGTTTTGTGGTGGAATTGTCCCAGGGGGCAAAGCTATGGATTTGTAGGTAGCCAAATAAGGTGATAGAATGGCTGCTCAAGAAGCCAAGCAAGTTGCCCTTCTTCCCAGGAAGGCACATCCAAAGAGAAGTCTCTGGAGAGGTGATGAGTTCTGTTTTGGATATGGTGAGTTTGAGATGCCCTAGGAGCCTTTGTGTTCAAAATATCCAATAGACAGTTGCTAATATTAGACTGGAGTTCAGGAGAGACACTAAGGCTAGGTGGCTACAGCTAGGAACCATCTCCATAGAAATGAAAATTGAACCCGTGGAAGCTAATAAGTTCCAAAATTGGAGAGTATCAAAAAAAATAAAAAGAGAGAGAGAAGGGAGTTCAAGATAGAGCCTTGGGGTACACCCACAGTGAGTGGTTCTTTGAGTGAATTAATGAATAGAAAGGGTTTATTAAGTACTTACTAGAAGGAGCCTACATTTTACTAAGGAAAGGCAACGTATATGGAATATGTGATGGTCAAGGAAGAGCTGTGAGATCTTGGAAATCATAGACATGGTAAATAGAGTCATAGGGTAATCTATGGTCATACCCTTCAGACAGTCAATTGATTTGACTCCTGACATGGAAGAAGTAAAAAGTGTATATATGGTGAAAGAGTAAAGGGAATGATGTCAAAGATATAGGATTAGAGTAGACAACCAGATAGGATGTAAAGTGCAAAGTCATCAAGATGGCTATATGTAGGGGATTAGTGAGTTTGTATGCATTCACTCACTCATGAAGAAAGCTCAGGGGCAGCTAAGAGGTTCAGTGGATAGAGAGTCAGGCCTAGAGATGGGACGTTCTGGATTCAAATCTGTCCTCAGATACTTTCTAACTGTATGACCTTGGGCAAGTCTTTTAACAGCAACTGCCTACCCTACAGCTCTTCTGTCTTGGAACTAATACTTATTATTACTTAATAATACTTATTATTATTTTTAAACCCTTACCTTCCATCTTAGAATCAATACTGTGTATTGCTTATATGTTTTTAAACTCTTAACTTCTGTCTTATAATTATTAATATTTAGTATTAGATATTATTAGTATTAGTATTAATCATATTAATAATTACCTAATATATGTTATAATGTATAAATTATAATATAATAGTTATATAATAATAATTAATAGTATTATTAATAATAATAAATGTTCTATGTGACTTTTCTCCATCACTATGAAATCCAATGATTCAGAGTCAGAGGTTGCCTAAACAGAAGCTCTGTTCCCCTGCTTCCAGTCTCCCATATTGTCCCACATCAGTTCTATTCTGCCTTCTCTTTCCTTTGTGTCTTCTGGTACCCTTGCCATTTTAATTAGAACTCTTCCTCTCATGTCCTTTCCTCCTTCTTGCCCTTAAAAGAAAATGGTTTCCTACTTGGTCAACCTCTCCAAGTCTTTCTCAGTTTTAATGGCTTTCTTGCCTCGGTGGAAGCCTTTCAAAAACCTGTATTTCAATGAGGAAAACAGAGTAGCCTCAGACCAGTCATCATGCCTCTCTTAATGAAACCAGGCTAATATTAGCTTTTAATTTTTTTAAACCCATTCAGCTGGGGTTAAGTGACTTGCCCAGGGTCACACAGCCAGAAAGTATCTGAGGCTAGATTTGAACCAAGTGCCTCCCATATCCAGGCCTGACTCTATCCATTGAGCCATCTAGTAGTCCCAACATTAACTTTTTAAAGAGTAATGATTATAGATGGAAAACTGGACTGAGAGTCAGGAGACCTGTGTTCATACCCTGTTCTGATGACTCACCATGGACAAATCACTTCATCTCTTAGAACCTCAAATTCCTCATCCCAGAATGGAGTTAATATTTGTTCTTCCACGCTTACATTCTAGGGTCATTATAAGGAAAACAGTTTACAAACCTTAAAATATAATGTAAAGGTGAATTATTATTCAAAGTAAATTATGACCCTTACAATAATCAATTCCATATTCATAAGCACTTTTTCTCTCCTCTCTGGGTCTCAGTTAATTAATCAATAAACATTTATTAAGCACCTCCTATGTTTCAGGCATTATGCTAAGTGCTAAGCATACAAAGGAAAGCAAAAAACAGTCTTTTACCCTCAAGGAGCTCCCAGTCTAATTGAGGAGACCACATGCAAATGGCAACATACAAATAAATAGGAAAAGTCAACTGGGGAAAGCACTAGAACCAAAAGACATTTGGAAAGGCTTCCTACAGAAGGTGGAATCTTAACTAAGACCTGAAGGAAGTCAGGCCCCAGTTTCTTCAAATATCAGATGCAGACAATATTTGAGAGGTGACATGTCATGGTGGATAAGGGACTGATCTTGCAATTCAGGAACACCTGGCCTACTCTAACACAGACTCGCTGATGACTTCAAGACTCTTAACTTCTCCATCCTCAAGGAAACTTTCAAAAACCATGGGTTGCGGAGAAGGAGGTGGCATGGGTTTGGGCAGAGGGAGTTTTCGCAAAGGATTACCCACATTAATCAAATCCCAGTCCTGAACTCTCTTCTATTATCCCTCCAAAATCCCCCAAACTTGTACTACTTAACTCTAGAGCTGTTGTAAAGAAAATAGTGTGAAGAAATGTGAGCTATTATTATTTAATCTTTCCCAGTCTTCTCTTCTGTCTTTCAATAAGGATAATAATCATAATTATATCAATTATATATACATATCAATAGGGATAATAATAATTAATATACATCAATAGGGATAATAATAATTAACAAGGGAGAGAATAACCAACCCAGAGTAGGTTGCATCTCATAAGTAAGAGATAATAAAGATACATAAATAAGGCACATCTAAACAACTGGAAAATATTAATTACTTATGAGTGGACCAAACCAATATAATAAAAATGACAATTCTACCTAAATTAATTTACTTATTCAGTGCCATATCAAACTATTAAAAAATTGTTTTATACAGCTAGAACAAAAAATTCATCTTGAAGAACAACAGGTCAAGGATATCAAGGAAATAAGTGGAGGAAAAAGTGAAAAGGGAGCCTAAGAATGCCAGATCTCAAACTATATCATGAAGTAATCATGAAAACAATTTGGTACTGGCTAAGAAATAGAGTGGTAGATTAGGAGAGTAAATGAGGGATACAGCATACAATAATAAATGACCATAGTAACCCAGTGTTTGAGAAATCCAAAGATCTAAGCTTTGCTGGAAAAAATGCACCTTTTATTGGTAGGAAAACTAGAAAACAGACTGGTAGATAGTAGTTATAGACCAAAACCTCACATTGTATATCAAGATAAGGTCAAACTATAGTAAATGATTTAGATATAAAGTGTATTATCATAAATAAATTAGAGGACCGTGGAAAAGTTTGCCTGTCAACTCTATGAATAAGGGAGGAGTTTACAATCCATTAAGAAATAGAAAGGACCATGAGAAGTAAAATGGATAATTTAGATTAAATGAAATTTAAAAGGTTTTACACAAATTAATGTGGAAAGCAAGAAAAGGAGAAAGAATTTTACAGCAAATTTCTCTGATAAAGTCCTTATTTCTCAAATATATAGAGAACTGAGCCAAATTTATAAAAATAAGTCACTTTCCAATTGATAAATGGTCAACATTTTCCAAGGAAGAAATCAAAGCTATCAATAATAATGTAAAAATCACTATCAGTTAGAAAAACACAAATTAAAGCAATTCTGAGGTTCTAGTTCACAACTATAAAATTGGCTAACGGGACAGAAAAGGAAAATGACAAATGCTGGAGGGGATCTGGAAAAATAAGGACACTAACACATCATTGCTATAGTTGTGAAATGGTTCAACCATTCTGGAGAACAATTTGGAACTATGTTCAAAGGACTATAAAACTGTACATACTCTTTGACCCAGCCGTATCACTACTAGGTCTGTGTCTCAACACATTAAAAGAAGAAAAAGGGAAAGGACTTATTTGTACAAAAAATTTTATTTAAAAAATGTAATGTGATTGGGAAATATTTAACAAAATAAATGAAAATATATTTTTAAAATTTGTTATTTAACAATGATTTTGGAGACACAAAGAGTTGGAAATTGAGGCTGCTGCCCATCAATTGAGGAATGGCTAAACATATGATATATGATTGCAATGGAATACTACCATGCTATAAGAATTGACAGTAGAATAGTTTCAGAAAAAAACTGAGAAGTCTTATATAAACTGACCCAAAGTAAAGTGATCAGAACCAGAACATCGTACATAGTAGCATCCATATTGTAAAGATGATCAAAGTGAAAGACAGCTACTCTGATCAGGAAAACAATGATCAGAGAAAATTCTGAAGGATCCAGAATGCAAAATGCTATCCAACTCCAGAGAGAGAACTGATGAACTCTGAGTGCAGATTAAAGCATACTTTTTTCACTTTCTTATATTTCTCATTTGGTGTGTTTTCTTTTGCAACATGACTAATATAGAAATATATTTTACATGACTTCACATGTATGAATGATATTATAATATTATTTACTTTCCCAAAGGGCAGAAGAAAGAGGATTGAAAATAATTTTTGAATGTTTAAAAATTTTAATGTAATTGGGAAATATTAATAAAATAAATTAAAATGTATTTTAAAAATTTATTGTTATTTGGTAATTTTTTCAGTTACATCATGATCTCCCATATAAGTTTGCTTTTCTTGCCTTTTTTTTTTTTAACCCTTACTTTCTGTCTCAGAATCAATACTAAGTATCAATTCCAAGGTAAGGACTAGACAATTGAGGTTAAACGACTTTCCCAGGATCACACAGATAGGAAGTGTCTGAGGCCAGATTTGAAGCCAGATCCTACTGACTCCAGGTCTGTCTGTCTATCCCACCTAGCTGCTCCAATTTGGGGTTTTCCGAGTGAAGATACTAGAGTGATTTGCCATTTCTTTCTCCAACTCATTTTGCAGATGAGGAAACTGAGGCAAAAAGGGGTAAATGGCTTGGATCATACAGCTAGTAAGTGTCTGAGGCAGGATTTGAACTCATGAAAAGGAGTCTTTTTGACTCCAAGCCTGCCATTATCCACTGTGCCAACTAGCTTTTTCTAGCTTATCTGACAAATAAAGAACTGAAGCAAACAGGCTTAAGTGACTTGCCCATGTATTAATTAGAAATTTTGAACCCTTGGACTCCATCTCCCAGAATTCTTTCCTTGTCCCAAAATTGCTTTTCCCTTTTCATTTACTTGTATCTTTATGTTATTTTTTATATAGTTATGTAACTCCTCCCTCTCTCTTTTTACACGTGTGCAGCTGCAACTGGGTTAGCAACCTTCTTACTCTAGCTTTTTTAATTTTCTTTTTCTTCAAGTTATTATTAATAAATCATATTAAATATAATATTTAGAGATATTGTATATTAATTTTTAAGCTTACACCCAAGATCACAGAGCTAGTAAGTATCTGATTTAAAGTATTAGATTTTTAACTCATGAAGTTGAGCCTTCCTAACTCCAAGTCCAACATTCTGTCCACTATACCACCTGGCTGCCCTATCTTGGGATTTTATTGTACATCAAAGGTTGAAAAGACATCCAGAGGGCCAAGCCTGGGCAGGAGAAGGACAAATATTCACCTAAAGGCATGTCCTTCACATTCATATCTAGATCCTTAGTTTTTGGACACTCTTTGAACAACAGGGTTAAGGATCATTCATTGTTCCATCTCTGTCCTGGCAGCCACTGATAAAGTAAGAGGTAGTAAGGGGCAGTGAAAAGGTCACTAAAGTTGGGATCTAAGATAACTGGCTTGAACTATGTGATTTGGGGCAAGACCCTATCCCTCTTTGGGTCTGTTTCCTAATATGTAATATGGAGATACTCATACTGATGCTACTCATATGGCAGAGCTATTGTAACAAAAGCTCTTTGTAAACTGTATTGTGCTTCAGAAACACCAGCAATTACATGTAGCAAGAGTGCTCTGAGGCTCTCTCCCATAGTCAGACAGGGATACATCCTCCCCATTGTTCCAGGGTATCCTGAGGGGTTTGGAGATGGCTTTTCTTCTTCTGCATCCTTACCATTTATTAAGAGACATGGGCGCACACTGCTAATTATATCTAATCACTTAACAACAGTTAGTTCTTGCACAAGAATATTTACTTCAAAGATATAACAAGAACAAGCATGTAAACATTTTTTACCCAGCATTTCTGGAGCACACTTTTCCTTATGCCATCTATGTCTCTGCGAAAGGAGATTCAAAACAGTATCTACACAGCACTGGTTCCACCGAGTTCATGTCCAGACATGGCACTGGGTTGGAGTCCAGAATATCACTCCCAAACATTATTCCTTGGGGCCCCAGGGCATGGATGCTTCATTGGCCATAAAAAAAAAAAAAAAAACATCCTGGGTCCCGATTCCTGAATTCTTATGACTTGTTTTCCCAAGACTGAGTGAAAAAGTACACGAGTCCCAGAACAAGTGGGACAAAGAGATTGTAGGTAAAGCTCATTCAATACCTGTTTGAATGCCTCCTCAGTCAATCAAAGGACTTCCTCTATAACATGTAGTTTGCCAACCAGAATCAGTTCCAGAATATCTTCATAAGCCCCATAGTCTACTTCCAAGGCAGCATAGAATGCCAATGTGGTTCTCCCAGAAGTGAGTGGGCTTCCCCAGTTCCCCACAAAGAGAGATACCCTCTTAGCTAGATCCCCAATTACACACCATTTCTAAAATCAAGTAGCATAGTGCACATTGGAAATCCTGTTTGAAAAAGATGAAAATGGTTCCTCTTGGTATTTAGATATCCTTAAATTCAGTCCAAGAAATGTCATCTCTAGGTGGGCTTTGAAGCTCTAGCCCATATCCAGCAGAGGGCAGCAATACACAACTCACATTCAGCATGGTCCTATGCGGAATCTAGTATCTGGAGTCTCATAGAGAGGGATGCTTCCCCACCATCTTTTTTTTTTCTTTTTCTATGAATAATTGGTTTATTGCAACAGTTAGATTTTGAAACCCCTGCATTAGGCAAAGGCACAACCAATATTTACTTCAGGAATAAACAATCTACATGGTCAAATACATAAAAGTTTCTTTTATATTTGCTCAATACTGGTGAGTAAGCAGATTCAGTCCCTAGTTAAGTTTTGATTTATCTACTGTCCATCTTCTCATCCTATGAAATGCTTTTCCATGACTTCCCATTCATCCTTTACAGAAGATAATCATAAAAGAAACAATTCTTGGCATTTCTGTTCTGTCTTTATATTTAATCTCACAAACATGTGGGGAAACTGAAGCACAGAGATTATGACTAATCTATGATCCTTTAGTCAGAGGAAAGACTTCCTCCTAAAGGTTTTCCTTCCAAGTTGTTTGGATAAGGGGCATCAAGACAGCACAGCAGATAGATTTGGTTCAAATCTGGCCTCAGGTACTTCTTAGTTGTGTGATCCTGGACAAATCACTTAATCCCCATTGCCTAATCCTTGTGGCTTTTATGTCTTAGTATTGATATTAAAACAAAAAATAAAGGTTTTTTAAAAAATTGTTTGGATACCAGTGAAGCACCAGGACTAGCTTTTGTTATCATTTTTCAGGTCATATCCTCAAGGATGTCTTTAATGGCCCTTCTCACCATAACTGATAATAGGCTTCACCCTGCTCACATTCACTGTTTTTATCATTGCCCTTTGGAGTCTTCTGAGAATGTTTTATTCCATGATGAATGTCCATATAGAATAACTAGGAAAATATTAATATTAAAATAACGTTTTTTAACAGAAAAGTCATCCATCATATCTGTCAGTTATCTTAGTACTTGAAGATGTAATTCATTCAGACATTGTGATTTGGCTAACGACTCCCTCCCCATTTCATGGCTTATCCTTTAGAGCCATAGGATCCTAGAGAGCTAAGAAGGACCTTATCTAACCTTATCTAGTTATCTAAGCTAACTGCCTCTTTTTACAAGATGATGAAACTCAGGTAAAGAGTTTAAATTAAAGCGAAGTAACAAGGTCCTACAGATAATAAATGATGGAAGTAGGGTTTGAACACAGGTCTTCTGACTCCAAACCCAGAATTCTTCTGTTTCTCCCTACTTACTGCTTTTATTATTCTATCCTTCTATTGAACAGCTCATTCAGAAAAGAAAAAACAAACACACAAGACTTCAAGAATTTATATTTCTCACTGTCCTCAGTTATCCCACCGTATCCTGAGGGATACTTTCCTCTCTTTGATCTTTCTATTGCCCCCAGCATAACTTCAAAAAAATTACAGCCCTCCCAAACTTCCCTGTTACTGCTGAGAGCACTCCTATCCTTCATGTCATAAAAAAAAGAAAGAAAGAAAAGAACAGAGAAGAAAAGAAAAAAAGAAAATCTGTTCCCCTTTCCATTATTCTGTTAAAGGCGGGACTTCTTTTAGACTTTAGCTAAATTGAAAATCATTAGGTGTAAAAATGGGCCTCTAAGTGGCACAGTGAATTGAGTGCCAGGCCTAGAGTCAAGAAGATAACATCTCAATCTGGCCTCTGACACTAGCTACATGGTCCAGAGCAAGTCACTTAATCCAATTTGCCTCTTTTCCCTCATCAGTAAAAAAAAAGTGAGTTCCAGAAGGAAATAGTAAACCACACCAGTATTTTTGCCAAAAACAAAACAAAAATAAAACCTAAATAAGTCTGCAAAAGTCATGGCAAATGAACAATGAATGGGTGAAAAACAGAGACAATGAAATTGAAAAGTGAGGCACTTCCAAGTGGGATTAAAGCATTCCACTAGTAGGGGATCTGAGGAGCTAAATTTACTATGAAAAGAGGAGTAGAGATAATGAATTCCGCCCCCTCCTATACCCATACCTTTGGCTCCAACCCTTCATTTGCAAAGCAGAGAGAAAGTACTAGATAGTCACCAAAGAGTTGTAGTGTAGTTCCTCACCCTAGGAGCCCAATTCTGAATTATAAAGAACTGTCCAAAAGGGGGGTTTAATACCTCTCCCACCTCTTTCCTACTAGGTGACAAACTTCAACACTAAAATCCTCAGGGAGGAAAACTGGAAGAGCTTCTGCCAATCCCAAACTAAAGAACAGGAACACCTCTGCCAGAAGAGCATAGTCCTTGGGACATGTCATTTCCCCTGGTAAAATGTCATCTCCTTGAAGGCAGGAATTATTTCATTTTTGTCTTTCTATCCATAATGCCTGGCACCTTAATAGATGTTATTTTTCAATGAATGCCCAGAAAGAATACAGTAGTGCCCCAAATGAAAGAGCCCAATATCATTATTAATAAATGCTAATTTACTGAAGTTTATTGACTGATAGTTGTCAGGAACCAAGAATATTTCCTTTAGGAGTTAAGACTTTAAATAGCAGCCCTGAGAAGGAGCCAAGAACATACTCTATGTTCAATGTGCCTTTGGATTGTTCATCATCCTTTGCTAAACTGAGATGAGGCAAATAAACTGGCACTAAATGTGAATTCTTTGGGCAGCTAGGCAGTGTAATGGGTAGAGAATTGGGCAAAGAATCAAGAAGACTTCTTCTTGAGTTCAAATCCTGCCTCAAACTCTTACTAGCTGTGTGATGGGGGATAATAGTACCTACTTCCCATGTTTGTTGTAAAGATAAAATGAGATATTTGTAAAGTCCATAATATGCACTAGATAAATATTGGGTGCCTCTGTTTTTTCATCTGTAAAATGAGATAGAGAAGGAAATGGCAAAACACTCCAGTATCTTTGCTAAGAAAACCCCAAAATGGGGATAAGGAGAATTGGACATGGCTGAAAGGACTCAACAGCAACAATACATATAAGTTCAGTTAGACACCTAAGGACTTGATCAGAAGGTATTTACTGATCTAGACATATGACTTTATCTCACTTTTCTTCTTTTATGCCAGAGAACAAATTGAGGTGATCCTCCACTATCATAAGACCCTAGAGAGTGGAAGCCCCACAAACTTCCACCTCAGCCACACACAAGAATGATCATTCTCTTGTCTTATCATCATCCATATTTATTTGACCTCCATTTTATACAACTGATATTTTTATTCATGACAACTTTCTATTCTCCCTCTCTGTCTTTCCTTCCCTCCTCCTAAATCTATTATTTGTCTTCATTGAGACTTCCATTTATTCCTTTGCTCTCCTAGTCTATCACCCCTGGTTTTGGCCTTATTCTCATCCCTTCAAAAACTCTATAGTTAACCAATTCTTCTATTCTCCAACCTCTTACCCCCTCTTCTATTGCCTCTCATATATTGCCAAACACAAAGTTTAGTTCACCCTCTTCTTGGTTTGTATTCATGTACTCTTCAATGGTACAAGAGGAAGTACCTTGATCTGCTACAAATATTGTTATTTAACTTCATAGGGGTCCTCACTACTGCATGGCAATCCTTTTATTCTTCACTGATTAATTTCTATTGCATTCCTCAAGACAGATATTCTGAACCTCTTCTTTTTTTTTTTTTTAAACCCTTGTACTTCGGTGTATTGTCTTCATAGGTGGAAGATTGGTAAGGGTGGGCAATGGGGGTCAAGTGACTTGCCCAGGGTCACACAGCTGGGAAGTGGCTGAGGCCGGGTTTGAACCTAGGACCTCCTGTCTCTAGGCCTGACTCTCACTCCACTGAGCTACCCAGCTGCCCCCTGAACCTCTTCTTTTCTTAAGTCACATACACTATTCTTTCTCCCCTCTCACTCAGCAAAAGACCTAATCTAACATTTTACTGAGAAAGTAGCAATTTGAATCATCTCTTCTTTCCTATTCTTCAATTTGGGCCCTCTATACATCATACTCCCATTATCTATCCCAGTGCTACAGTGTCTGATGAAAAGGCAGCCCTCTCCCTAGGGTTAATGTTTAATCCCTAACTCTCTGGAAAAATAAAATATATGCATAATACGCTTTTAGATTTAATCTGGATTATGAACACTTCCCCTATCACTTTTAAGTCTAGAAAATCAGCAAAAAAATGAACCAATTCCTTTGTAGTGTTGACTGATTTCTGAGGTATAAATGGCCACACAAAACATTTCACAATCCACTTGGGAGTTTGTTCAAAATGGCTTCAGCACACCCCTTCCTCCCTTCTTGCCGAGGACAACTCCTCTACTTATGTTCCTGATTCTCTTTTATCTCCTCTTGCAACTTGCATTTTTGATACCACTCCACTCTACCTTCAATATCTTCTTTTTATAGAACCACTCCTTGACACCTAAAAATATGCCAATCCTTAAAATAATTTTTTCCTTAAAATAATTTTTTAAACCCTTTAATTAATATTGCTATACCCACAAACTCTTGTCTTATTTTGCTCCTCTTTTTCACAGATTCCTAGAAGGAGCTTTTTATATTCATTGTCTCCACACTCTTACTTCCCATTCACTTCTCTACATCTTGGACTCTGGGTTACCATCTAATTGATACTCTCACAATCCTTCACCTCTCTAATGTAAAGAGGAATCTTTTCTCCAGGACAAATTCTGATCATTAAAATCTCCTGATGTCTAAATCTTATGACTTTTTCTCAGTTCCCATAATCTTTCTGTAGATTTTGACTGTTGACTTGTGATAATTAGATTAAGTCTACACTGCCCATCTTTAGATTTAATCACCAAAGGTGAGAGCACCTCCAGTTCTGGGAGGTCCATAACCCACATGTGCTAGAGTGGATGACATATCAGAATCAACTGACTGCTCCCTAGGCAGTACTATGAGAAGTGTCTTTTGTGATTGGACACGCAAATTAGGGAGGAGGCACAGGAAGTGATGCATAAGTGACCCCTTTAAAAGGAGAAGGTTTTCTAGTGAAGAGGGCTGCTGGTGAAGGAGCTCTTCAGAGTCTTTGAGTTTTCCTGGTTCATGGAGGAATGCTGGCTGGAACACAGAGACCTTGGTGAGACTCCTTTCAATATCTTCTTTAGAAGTCCACGTAGTGAGTTTAAAGACTGAATCTTCCTGAACTTCTCTTAAGAAACTTCCCCTTAATAGAAATTCTATGAATGAAACTCTGCTTCATTCACCTCCGGGCCTCTGGCCCTCTGACTCTCGGCTGAGGGTTAATTAGATCTACCTGGATTAATTAGAGGTTTGTAGTAATTTACCTACTGTGTTAGATTCTTATTTCCTTATTTCCTCTCTCTCTTCTCAATTGTAAATAAACTTCCATAAAAGTCAATTTTGACTTGAGATTATTCTTAATTGAGGATTGATAATTGTTCAATCCTCTGGTAACCATTTTTTAATATATTTGACCAAAAAAAAAACCCTTTTTCCCCCCCTTACAGACTGCTCCCTCCTCTTAGATACTCATTTTTCCATTAACTATCTTGGCAGATCTCTACTAGTTCTCTTCCTAAATATTTCACCACTTTTGATAGACCATCAACCATGTACTGCCTCCTAATCATGGGTCTCTTGCAAGCCTTTGTCTTGAGGTCTTTGCTCTTCTCTCTCTGTAACCTCTCTCTCTTGCTGATATAATTTGAGCTCATTACTGACTCCATGGGGTTAGTGATAATAATATTAATGATGATCATGATCATCATAGCTAGCATTCATATAGCACTATATGTTTATAAGACATTTCACATAGATTGTTTCATTTGGTTCTTACAATAACCCTGTCAGATAGAAATCCATTGGAATCACCGGAAATGTAGTCTCACAGTCCCCACGTGCCATAGGAAATTTGTAACATACTTTTAAATGGCATCTCCCCAATTCCAAACATACATATCTTTATGCAGATTGAGATATGGGATCACAGATTTAGTAATGGAAGGGACCTCTGAGATTATCTAGTCTTTCATTTAACAGATGAGGAAACTGAGTCCAAAAGAGGTGATTTGTCTAAGACTGCATAGATAATAAATGAAAGAGCCAGGATTCTAAGGCTTTTGATTCCAAACCCAATACTCTTTTTCTAGTCCTAATGTCTCCTGTGAGCTTTCATCAGGAGACTTCTTATCATATATCTCAATACAGATGACCCATAGACATCTCAAATTTATCAAGTTCAAAATATACTTCATTATTGTTTCCTTTAAGCCCACACCTTCAGACTTCGTTATTTATGTTGAGGTTACCACCATCCTTCAAGTCACTGAAGTTTACAGTCTCAAAGTAATCCTCACTTATTTCTCCTCATCAATCCTCATATCCAATTGGTTGTCAAGTTTTGTGGATTATAATCCCGTAATACAGGGGTTGGCAACATATGGCTCTTGAGCCATATCTGCCTCTTTTGAGGACCAGATATGGCTCTTTCTGCAGGAGCCATAAAGTCAATTTTTTTTAGGCACTGTTTCAGGAGTGCACACTGTGAGCACTGTATGGCTCTCACAAAATTATATTTTTAAAAATGTGGCGTTTATGGCTCTCATGGCCAAAAAAGTTGCTGACCCCTGCCTTAATATCTCACATCTGTCTCTTTCTTTCTAGTGACTCAGCCACAATTCCAATGAACCTATGGCATGCATGCTGAAGGTGGCTGCTCCCTTCCCCCTCTCCGCCATGCCTGAGGACATCACCCACCCCTCTGTCCAGTTGTCCAGTGGGAACACTTCCTCCCTCCCCCATCAGGGTAAGGGAGAAGCTAACATGCCTCATGAGGGTGTAGTTTGGCCACTTGGTCTCTAAAAGGTTTACCATCACTGCCTTAGACTGTTACAATGGTTTCCCTGCTTCTAGCCACTCCTTTCTCCAATCCATTGTCCATATGGCTTCCAAAATAATCTTAAAATTCATCTCTCTCTGTCTTAAGAATCTTTAGTGGTTCTCTATTGCCTTTAGGGGGAAATGTAAGCTCTTCATCTTGATATTTAAAGCTGTTCACCATTTAGTTTTGTCCTATTAAAAAAAATTAAGGTTTTATTGATGTGTTATTTAAGTCCAATATATGGCAGTCATTTCCAGATATATCCCACTCCACCTGTCCTACCAATCTTCCCTTTGATAACAAAGAATGAGAACAAAGCAGAACTAACTGACACAGTGACAATGTCCAATGGTTTGTGCAACGTCTTTCTGCATCTATAGTCCCTACTTCTACAAGGAAAGGAAGAAAGTACATTTCTACGTTTCTTCTCCAGGATAAAGACTGATGATCAAAATTACACACTATTGAGTTTCATGTTAGTATTATTTTCATTTCCATTATTATAGTAATTTTCAGTCAATACATATTTACTAGGTAATTTAATTGGGATATTCAGTCAATATTAGGTAATATAATAAGTTTGCTATTAATGCTAAGTGCTGGGGATACAAAGTCAAAAAAAAAAACCTTTTCACTCCATAAATTCATAGTCTAATGAGAGACAACATATAAACAGCTAATGTACAAACAGGATGAATTAAAGATCAGTAAAGGGAAAACACTCTCTATTCTCTCTACTCTCTTATCTTCACTCTTTCCCTGTCTACTGACTGCTTCCCTATTGCTTATAAATATGCCTGTGTCTTGCCTCTCCTCCAAAATCCCTTACTTGATCCATTCTTCTTGTCTAACTATCACTTCATATCTCTCTAGCCTTTTGTAGCTAAACTACTCTAGAAAGTTCCATTTCCTTTTATTTAACTCTCTTACCTCTCTACATTCTGAATGCTGAACTCATCATTCAACTGAAACTGCTCTCTCCAAAGTTACTAACAATCTCTTAATTGCCAAATCTCATTTTTCTTGACCTCTCCTAAGCTTTTGACACTGATTATGTTCCTCTTCTCAATACTCTTTTCTCTAAGTTTTTGTGACACTACTCTCTTGACTTGCTCCTTCTCAGTCTCCTTTGCTAGATCTTTATCCAGGTCATGTTCCTAATCATGGGTGTTCCCCAGGGCTATTTTGGGCTTTTTCTTCTACCTCTATAGGATTTCACTTGGAAATCTTATCAGCTCCCAATGAGGAGGAAGACAGGTTGTTAAGGGCTTTGAATGCCAAAATAGATGATTTTATATTTGATCCAGGGGTTGATAGGGAACCACTGAGGTTTATTGAGGAAGAGGAGGTTTATTGAGAAGATGAATTTGACAGTTTTGGGGAAGGTGGACTGGAATGAGGAGAAACTTGAGGCAGAGAGAGCAACCAGTAATCTCTAGGAATAGCCCAGGCTTGAGGTGATATGAGAACATACCACATGATGGTAGTTTCAGAAGAGAAAAGAGAGCATATGATCAAGATATTGGGAAGGTCAAAATGATAGGACTTGTCAACTAATTGGATATGGGAGGTGAGAAAGAATGAGGAGTGGAGAACAACCCTAGATTGTATAATTCAAGTGCCATGGAGAATGGTGGCACTTTCAACAGTAATAGGGAAGTTTGAAAGGGACATGATTCTGGGAGGAAAAATAATGAATCAGTTTATTGCATCAATTAACTTATTTGAATAGATTAGGTTGGTACCCTTATAATTGTAGACAGTGTCTTCTCATAATTGTTCTTTTTTCTAATTCGGTAATGATTCTGATTTTTGTTCTAACTGGTATACAGTTAAACTTTATGCCTTCAAACATTTGATTCAGAACTAGTCTTTCCTTTCAAGATATTGTCATTGTCATTTTTTGTTGGAAGGGGGAAGATGTTCTTTGGTGTTCACCATGCCCAAACTCCTTGAGCTTTCTTCTGAGTGTAATAATTAAAATGGGATTTGACAAATATAAGAATTTTAAAATAATGTTGTGATCGCTATTCATAATAATTAAATATTAAGTCATGAGACTGTTAATAACTTTAGTAACTTTATTACAGCAAAATAGTGATAGTAAGAGAGGGAAATGTAGGAAGGAGGTAGAAAATATTGTCTAGCTAAAAATACCCTAAGTCCACTCAGAGTGACTCCAGACCAGGAATGTGAATCCAAATACAAATATCACAAGAGTGTCTTCAGGCAGGTGTTTCAACAACTAAAGACTGACACCAAAGAGGCTGAGCCACAAAGGGCAGTGTCTCATGCCAAGGAGGCAAGAGTCTCCCCAGAGTAAGCGTCCCTCTTCAAGCCAAGTCTCCAACGTAGAAAGGCAAATCTTCACCAGAATCCAAAGTCTGAATTAGGAAGCTGAAATCTGAAGCCACAAAAGATGCTGAACTGCAAAAGAGAGATAGAGGATCCCAGAGGCTCCCGCTTATATGAAGTTTTCTTCACCCATCAGCTGTCCTTGTCACATCTCAGGAATCAATCACAGTCTCCCAATTTGCCTACCACTGAGGTAGTGGTGGGGGTGGGAGGAGGGCAGTTCTTGTGGTCTTTTAGGGTATAAACTTCCTTTTCTGGTAAAAGACTCTTACTAAGTGTTAATGAGTAACTGTGAAAGGCAGGGGACTCCAAGTTCTTGATTGATTAACTTAAAATAAACAGAGTTTAAATCCTCTTTCACATGGGGAGAACATATTCATGATATACAAAGGTAGGATTTTTGAGGAGTCCACCATGGTCTGTTTCATTTTTTAATGTCAGACCTTATTTTCTAAGGTCCTGAAGTTATTTAGTTTCTATATATGTCCATTTATTTTGGAGGATCTTGACAAGTCCTTTATAGAATTTCTCTGACTTTTCAACCACTACAAGTGTTAGTCCAAAAGCTGTGGTCATTTTTGTGGCAGTCTTTTTGTGAATGATTATCATGATGATTGTAAGGCAAAACTCCTGACTGTGCTACAAAATAATATTTCCTATTGCCTTTGAGCATACACTTTAATCAAATCCACCAACTTCATTTGCCGCTCTAAAGAGAACCTGCACATCTTTCTAATTAGATACAATTTCATTCTGATTTTCTATATAGGAAGACTGTCAGTATTAATCTGACTCAGTTCCTTCACAAATATGTTGACTTGGTCACTGAACAAAAATTACAGCAACTAAATTTTATATAACTCCGCCAAGGACGGTCCCAAGCCCAGCTGAAAAAGGAGGAGGGTTGGGCGCGAGGCTAGCAACCTCACCCCGTAAAAATCTCACTTGCTATAGAAACTGCAACCTCATTAAACCAACAAAACCAACGATCACCTAGTCTGGAAGATTGCTCTCCAACAGAGTCCACGATGCGTGCTGGCAAAAGCCAACAAACCCCAGGCCTACGTCAAATCTTGAACATCAGATGGCCTGAAAAGATCTCCAATACCAGACTCTGGGAAAGAACAATTCAGTATCCCATCAGTCAGGACGCTATGAAAAAAAATATGGAACCCACCAGGGAGGAGAAAAGTCGGAAGGCCAAAACAGACCTGGCAAAGATATGCCCAGTTGGTGGAAGTTGCCCAGAACAGAGTCCATTGGTATGAGATGCCCAGTTGGGGGAAGTTGCCCAGAATAGGCACGTTGGCGTGAGATGGTTGCAGCCCTATGCTCCTCTGGGAGTCAATAGGAATAATAATAATAATAA
>NC_058131.1:78324631-78344802 GCF_016433145.1 Gracilinanus agilis
CTATTATAGAGGATAGCTCTGGGGTGGGGAAGGGAAAAGGATCCTTAAGATGCCATGGGGATATAAGAAAATACCAATAAAATTTTATTTTTTAAAAGAAGAAAATTATTCAGGTTAGAAAGTAATAATAAAAAACTTCAACTACTTGCTAGTTCCAGTATTTTCTGAGGTCTAACATGGAACTTCTTTCTAAAAAGCTTTAAAATTTGCAAATGAACAGTTTACCATCTTGACTAAATCAATCTGAAAATTAAAAAAAGGATACTATTAAAGCAAAGAAAAGAATCACATATTTCAATAGCCCTGATATCAATTTATAGTATGAGAGAAACAAATATATGCATATGTGATATTATATATTAAAATATGCATTCTATTAAAATTGTGTAACTATGTGTAATATATGTGTTATAAATACACATCAACATTTTGTCCAGATCAATGATTTTATCTGGGCAGCTAGGTGGCATAATGGATAGAGTGATATACCTGGAGACAGGCAAGTTCATCTTTCTGAGTTCAAATCTGGCCTCAGACACAAGTTAAATGATCCTGGGCAAATGACTTAACTCTGTTTTCCTCAGTTTCCTCATCTGCAAAATGAGCTGGAGAAGGAAATAGCCAATCACTCCAATATCTCTGTCAAGAAAACCCCAAATGAGGTCAAGAAGAGTTGGACATGATTGAAAAACAACAAACTTTCTGATTCCAAGTCCTACTCTATGTCCTCTGTGTCCCCCAGCTGGAAATCAATAAATTATTCCCAACTCATTTGTTGCAAGTGTTCATTTTTCTATGACATATTGATTGCTCTAAATCCAAATCTCTTTTTGGGGTCAGAGATTTATCTTCTTAGCTTCCATGTCCTTTGAGTATTACAAAGAGTTCTGGATTGGGAATAAAAAAAGCTAGGTTTGGATCCCAGCACTGCTGTGTCAAGACTCAGTCAAGCCTCTTTCCCAGCCTGATCCTCAGTTCCCTACTCTGTAAAATGAATTAGACAAAAGTGATTTCTAAGGTACCTGCTGCAGTCTGGAAGCCACCCCCTCATTCGAAACTGCTGACTGGAATGACAAAGCTGTTATTCAATGACTTTTCCTTCCTCCCACCTCAGCTTACTCATGGTCAGCCAGATAAAACAGGTCAGTAGTCTTCTTGCAATAAACATTCCTTCCCTACCCTGACACAATGACAGCTGAATGATTGTTTTGACCTCCACCTTCCCCACATCCTTAAGGCAGAGTAAGAGACAGAATGGGAAGGGATCTCATTGGATGTCTGGTCCTCACCAGACATTTGACAGAGGAGGAAACTAAGGCCAAAAGTTAGGTGACTTACAAGTCATAAGTGGCAAAGGTAGGATTCAAACCCAGTTCCTATTCAGTGCTTCTGTGTCTACTAGGTAACATTATAGGGAGAGGAAGAAAAGAAAGTAGGGAAAGGTTTCGTATGAAAGAAGGGAGTACACATACATTATACATATTTACATATTTATACATAGTTTGTACCTATAGACTGGCAGCAGTGTGTCGGTAATAGTTTAACAACTGGCTTTCAAAAGAATATGTACAAAAGATGCACTTTTAAAGTTTAATCTACATTATTAATATTTTCTCCATCACTTTCAAAAGAACAATAAATCAAGCCCTGACTTGGAGCATTTGCTGATTTCTGATTTAACATTTCACTGGGAACCTGAGATATCTCTAACACAATCCCATATGTATGTTTACAGGTAGATGCAGATTGCTGGATACATTCTTGTCTGTGTGACTTTTAGACTACTCTTAGAGGTTTTACTAATCTAAAAAGGTTTGATGGTGACAGATCTCTACTATCTACACACAAATACACACACACACACACACACACACACACACACACACGCACACACACACTCCCTAAGACCAGCACAGTGCCTTTCTCTCTCTCTCTCTTTCTCTCTCTCCCCATATATATATATGCATATATATATATATATATATACACACACACATACATACATATCATCTGTGTATTTCTGCATCGATGCCTACATAATAGAAACAGCATTGTACAAGACAATCTGGGGTCCAGTGTTCCCTCTGACACCTACAAGTTGAATGATCCAAGGCAAGTGACTTGTCAACTCAGTGTTCTAGCCAACTTTCTAAGATTATAAATTGCTGAGCAATTATCCATCTAAATTAATAAAAGAAGTGTCCTTAAAGGATATATAATTCCCAAGTGGATGAAATTGCTGTTTTTCAATTGTCTTCAGCCAGGTCCGACTCTTCATGACCCCATGGCAAAGATATTGGAGTGGTTTGCCATTTCTTTCTCCAGCTCATTTTAAAGATGAGGAAAATGAGACAAATAGGTTTAAGGGATTTACTAAGGGTCACACAGTGTCTGAGGTTGGATTTGAACTTAGATTTCCTAACTCTAGATCTGGTACTCTATCTATTATATCACCTTCTGCCCAGGTCAAGGAGACTTGAGTTCCAAACCTGCCTCAGACACTTACTAGATATGTGACTGTGGGGAGGTAATTTAACTTCTCTATGTCTGAGTTTCCTCTTCTGTAAAATGGGGATGATAATAGCCCCACCACCTTATTATAAAGTCAAATGTGTCAATATATACATCCATATATAGAATATATAGAAATCATTTGGCAAGCTTTAAAGTACTATATGCTATTATAGGATCATAGAATAACAAGACTGGAATGGACCTCAAACACATTTAGCTCAGTTTATAACAATTCCTCCTGCAGCATCACCAAGAAGAAATATTACTGCCTTCCCCTTGGAGTCCACCAATAAAAGAGAGAACTTATGACACAAGAAGTAATCCATTCTCCTCTGGGATAGTTTGAATTATTAGGTTTTTCCTTACATGGATCTTAAATCTATCTGACTTCCAATTCTTCTCATTGCTCAAAGTTCTGCTTCCTGGGGCCAAGCAGAAAAATTCTGCCCCATTCCATATGACAGCCCTTCAAATATTCAAAGATAATAATCATGTGACCTCTTGTACTCCAGACATACATGGAGTACTGAGTTTCCTTCCAGGTATATTCTGGGAAGGGCACTGATAAAGTTGGATAGCATCTAGAGAAGGGTTATAAAATAATGAACAGTCTTGAGCTCATGAAGTATGGTGATAAGCTGAAAGATCTAGGGATACTTAGTAAGGAAAAAAGAAGATCTGGAGAGGGAAATGATGCTCTCTCTCTCTCTCTCTCTCTCTCTCTCTCTCTCTCTCTCTCTCTCTCTCTCTCTCTCTCTCTTTTATTATAAAACCCTTACCTTCCGTCTTAGAGTCAATATTGTGTATTGGCTCCAAGGCAGAAGAGTGGTAAGGCCTAGGCAATGGGGGTCAAGTGACTTACCCAGGATCACACAGCTGAGAAGTGTCTGAGGCCAGATTTGAACCTAGGACCTCCCGTCTCTAGGCCTGGCTCTCAATCCATTGAGCTACCCAGCTGCCCCCAAATGATGCTCTCTTGAAGTGATTGATTGGTTAGCCTGTGGAATGAATGAATAATGGAATAAAAAAGAATTTTAGTGCTTTAGTGGATAAAGAGCATTGAGAATAAAAATAGAAAAACTAGACAGTCCCTGCTCTCAAAGAGTTCACTTTCTAAAAGGGGAAACAATCCATATGGAAAGTTTCAGTTGCAAGTCAGAGAGAAAAGATCTATAGTCCTTAAAGGCACCAGAAAAGCACATGTTGCATCATGTTAAATATCATTTCCATTGATAAAATCATATCAGTTTCTGATATAGAACAATTTGGTAGTGCCAAGAATTTTGGTAGCAACAATTTTCTTTCTTTTCTGGATTTTTAGAAACTGTGATTATAGCATTTACAAAAACAGTTTCGGGCCTCATAGGGAAAGCTACTAGGATGATAGCAAAGGCTTGACTAAAAGCAGGGCCATTGGTCTTTTGTGGGAGGTCAGGAGGAGATTGTGCCCTTTGTCCTGCCTGCTTGTCACTGACAACTGGTCAACAGTTGGTATTGGTAATGGCAAGTAAGATAGACATCTTCTCCAGAGTAATTTCTCCCATCCAAAAGCAGAATAGGCTGTCTCAAAAGCTAGTGGGTTCCCAGAAATGGTCTAGTCTAGACTAGATGATTACTGGTGTTATAAGAAGGGGTCATCATCATCACACATCAAAAGTATGGTAAAGGTGTTTCTTGTAAAGAGATGGGATATCTTTCTGTGGTTCCTTACAATTTAAAATATGATTCTCCACAAATATTTCCATTTTTTTCAACTGATCCTTGTATGACATATTCTCCTGGTCCTTCGCCAGCCTAGTCACCTTCCTTTGGAGAGATTTCAACTAATCAACATCCTTCCTAAAATATAGTCCTGAACCCAATCCTCCTAAAGTGGTCTGAACATGATCAAGGATATCAGAACCATCACTTTACTATGTCTTATACTCTAAAAGTTCTGTTTCTTAACAATATGAGTGTTCCCCACAATGAAATAGATCATAATTCAGGCTTATCCGCTATAACATTTATCCATATAGCCATGTCCTTGAGGCTTGGGGCAGGATAGTTTGGTGGAAAAGACCTGAACTTGGAATCAAGAAGAACTGAATTTAGATCTCATCTCAGAAACCTATTAGCTATGTATCCTTAGAGTAGTCACTTAATCTCTGTGCCTCAGTTTCCTTATCTCTCTAATGAAGGGGTTTGTACCCAGTGACCTTAAAGGTCCCTTCTAGTTCTAAACCTATGATCCTCTGATGAATTTTCCAGGAAGCTCACTCAGTGTTCTAGGTGCCTCTTCACAATTTCTTGGGCTCACAAAAATGCTAATGGAAAATATGGGCTATCTATCAATTTTTCCTTGCTCTTGCTACATGATCCCAATCTTTATTTTTTCAGTCATATGTTTCTGTGATGATATCCTATACAATACTTCTTTGTAACTCCTTGTTTGTAATGTGTTGTAACCTGTTTACATCCACCATGAGCTCCTCTGTTACCCTGTGAATAGTCTTAATTTCTTCTGGGTATTCTGTAACTTATAAATGTAACTTAATTTCTTCTGTAGTATTCTGTAACTTATAACCACACACCATGACTTGTATAATATGGGTACTTTTTAAATGGGTCTTTGTTTTAGGGTGAATTTAGGGGTAACTACAAATACTATAACTTTCCAGTGAAATCTATTTTGTTTTTCTCTTATTTGATTCTGGGTCCATCTCAGTGTCATTTGTGGTATCTTTCCAGATACATATAGATATATGTATAGGTATATAAGTATAGAGATTTATTGATAGATAAACAAACTCTATTGTTTGTCCAACAAACTGCATAATGTAATCCAGATTATGAACATGATTCATTCTGATGCTATCTCCTGTGTGGGTAGTTAATCCAAACCCTTTTGAGTGATTATTAATCTCATCTCAGATGTTCTGCATTATTCTTGGAGTTAATGGAATTGACATAAACAGAATCAGTTGGAAGATCTATAAAGAATGGTTTTCCCATTGGTCTCTATGTCAGACCTGTATGACTGGGGAGGAACACATCTTGTGCTTACCCGTCTTTGTGTTTTATGCCTCATTTGACCTTAATAACAAGAGGTCTTCAAATTTCTAATGTTACCTATGTTGCTACTTCTGTTGAGGAAATACAGTACAATAGAAAGAATACTAGCTTAGGAATCAGAGGATATGGGTTTGTAGCCCACCTCTGACACTACCCATGTGACTCTCTGGCACCCAGTTTTCTCAACTGTAAAATGAAAAGATTTGCCTAAATGTATTCTGAAGTCTAGAGCTATGATTTTTCAAACTATCTTAGATAAATTTGCTACAAATATGGAAAACATCTCATTGGAAGAATGCCTTTAAGGTAGCATTTTTTTTACCCAATCAAATGCTTTTTATAATTGACAAACAGTAAGTATAATGCATTTCTCATCAGTCTTCAGTCAACTTTGTGATTGTAAATGTCATCAATATATAATAAAATTCTAAAATCTCAGAAATAGAAGGAACCTCAGAGACCACCTGCCAATCCAATCCTTGAGCTTGAGTCTATTCTACAAGATAAAAGCAATTCCCTGGTGCTCAGGATCTTGGACACTTCCTAATCCAGTGTTCTTTCTCCATCATTGATTTCAGAAGGGTTTCCTATATCTAAAAGAGGATTAACTAGGCATAAATTAGACTCTGAGATTCCATAACTTTTACCCTCTATTAAAATATCTGAAGGGCCATCCTCTGGAGAAAGACTTAGACTTGACCAGACTGGTCTGAGTCAACATAATTACAATAATGATAACAATAACAATAATAACAACAACAACAGCTGACATATATATACATGCATATATATATAAATATATATAGTGCTTATTATTTGCCAGGCACTATGCTGACTGCTTTATAATTATTATCTCATCTGACCCTTGCAACAACCATGTGGCAAGTGGGTACAGTTATTACCATCATTTTACAGATGAGGAAATTGAAGCAGAGGCTAAGTGACTTATCACACAGCTACTATGGGTCTGAGGCTGAACTTGAACTCAGGTCTTCCTGACTCTTGACCAAGGAAATCTATCCACTGCTCCACCTAGATGCTTGGTGGAAGTTGTAGAGCCAGATTTCCATCTTAAACTATCATCCAAAATCAATGTAAAAATAAACTTCCTAACAGTAGCATAATAAAAGAATTAGAAACATAGACTCTGATAGAATTTAGTGTTGGGATAAAATTTGCAAAGTAGATGGTGTTTCAAGTCACAGTATGAGGAATTAGGTCCCATGGAATACTTAGACAAAGGAGATAGGGAGGAAAGATGGGGAGTTGATTGGGCAAGTGCAGAAAGGGGACAGTAAGGAAAGAATTCTTATGATTTCCATACTTTAGAGCGGGTACATATTATTAATTAATGAGCCCTGGTCAGAAAAGAAAGCTTATATAATAGAGGTGGGGGGGGAGGGGTGTGGAGATCTTGTGCAGAGGAAAAGAAGTAGACTGAGATTATCTATGTGTGTATTAAGGGAGCTCAAAGGGTATTCATTATTTTCCAATTAAGCAACTGGAAAAACGGAATTCTGGGTTATTAGTTGCAGAGTGGAAAATCTGAGTATAAAATATTTAAAATCTCTAAACTGTAATGATTATGCTTGTTCTGTGTCCCTGGCAGGAGCTGCTAGTTCTTGGAGCACAGGGATCTTAAGAACATTAGTATTCTGAAAAGCACATCTGATGTTGCTATGGTAATGGTTGGCTTACTCCCTGGGGCCCCATTTCTCTGTCTCTGAGCAAATGTAGTATTTTTCCTTGAGTTCTGGATGGAGAGTATCAACTGGCTATTGCTTTAGCTGATTTCAGACTAGATTTGAGCTCTGAGCAAAATCTGGAAATCCTTACCAAAGAAAAGCAAAATGAAGGTATTTGATTCTCAGCTCTATCACTCATGATTAGCTGTGTAATCTTAGACCAACTAGTTAACATTTCCAATGGTCAGTTTCCTCATCTGTGAACAGAAATCCCACAGAGAAAAGATATGGTTTCTGAAAGGAAATGTCCTATGATGGAAAAAACACTGGATTTGGAGTCAAAATGTCTGTAGAGTGGAAAGTCTCAGGTCTGCCACTAACTAGGTATCTGACCTTCTAAGCAAGTCACTTGACTTCCCAAAGACTCACTTTTAGTACCTATGAAATAGGAATGATGTCATATTGTTTTAAGGATAATCTGCCTTCAGAGAAGTGCTACACACCTAAAATGAGATTTCTATTAAAAAATTTTAAAAAGATATAATGCTGAAGAATAATTATACCAACTGTTATGGCACAGTGAAGAGAGGACTCTATGGAATCAGAGGATTTAGGGTTGATTCCTAGTTTTGACATTTGCTACCTGTGTGACCTTGATCAGACTACTTCTCTCTGGACCTGTTTCCCTCCTTTGTAAAATGAGGTATAGGTTGGAGGATGGGAGAGATGTAGACTACGTGGTTGCTGAGGTTCCTTACAGTCATAGATCCTTCATTCCCATAATGTCTGGAAAAATTGTTTTAGCTAATATGAGACAGATCTCAGCTAACTGCTTTGTATCCATTGACTTTAGCATCCACTAAGCACATACCAATCAATTGGATAGTCTGAGTTATCTCTTTTCATATAGGGATATGAGTTCCATTCATTTTGGTAAAGGACTGTGCTTCTAAGGGAACTCCTAGGAAGGGACAGTTCAAACTCTCTCTTAGCTGTGTGACCTAGAGCAAGTTGCTTAACCTCTGTTTGCCTCAGTTTCAACAGCTGTAAAATGGAGATAATCATAGCACCTATCTCCCAAAATGGTTGAGGATTAAATGAGATATTTGTTAAATGCCTAGAACATAGTAGACACCGTATAAATTATATATAGCATAATACAATAATATGATCGTTATAATAATGATATAATTTATCACTATAATGTTGTTATTCAGTCACTTTTCAGTTGTGTTTGACTCTTTGTGATCCAATCTGGGATTTTCTTGGCAAAGATACTGGAGTGACCCTCTTTTGTAAAAATGATCTAGAGGAAGAAATGGCATACCTTATCTTTTTTAGATTCTACTCTTTTAAGGTCTTCTTACTCTTCCAGACCCAACTGAAGAGCCACCTTCTTCATGAACGTTTACAAGACCACCCACCACAATGAATAATCAATCTTTAAGAAAATTCACAGAGTTTTTGAATAAAGCATTTTGTAAACCTTGAAGCATAAAACTATAATGCTAAAGAAAATGTTCCCAAATTTGTCGTTGTGAGGTCTGATTCTAGCTTAGGCCAACATGGGGAGCAGAGTAAGTTCTTTAATGCAAGTACTCATAGAGCATTTCTTTCCAATTACTTGGCTTGAAATTCCCACTAATTTTTCTTCTATCTCGTTTTAATCTAATTTGAATTGGATCCATTCTTAGTTAATTAAGGCAAAAACTGCTCATGGATAAATGATCAGCACTTGTTTATCAGTGGGCCCAGTAACTGACTTTTTTCTTTTCCCTAAGATACGTTTCCCTTTTCTGAAAAACTCCTTTTTCCTAATGCCTAGAAAACAACCTTGCTATTTTAAGAGCCTTCAGGTGTTAATCTGCTGAAGAGCAAAAAATGCAACTGATTATGATTTGGGGACCTGATTCACAGAGTGGAAATTACTAATGGTCTTGAAGCCATGAAATGTCCTTATACATCTTCTAAACACAAAAATCTGCTCTTCTGCATTCTCCTACTTCTCCCCTTTGGGGCCATGTGGAATTCCTCTTCAACATGACAGCCTTTCAAATACATGAAGACAGCTTTTCCCCCCTAAGTCTCCTCTTCCTCCTGATCCTCTCCAGGCAGCACTCTTGACTTTTCTGGATATTCTCTAAAATGTCATAGTAACTTCTCATTGTCCCCTTGAGCTTTTTCTCACATTGGAAGTATTCTTTACCCCTTCCATTCCTCTAATTGTCTAGTCCCTCTAAAGTCACTTATTTTAAGGAAAACATCCAGACCAGTCATGTTTTATTCCTGCACTGCTGACTTACTGGTTACCTTCCCATTCCTCCCTTATCCCCAATTCAGCCACTTCATATGTGTTGTCTTCCCTCCATTAAAATGTAAGCCCCTTGAGGGCAGGAACTATTTTTCATTTCTGCTTATATTTGTATTCTCTGTGCTTAGCACAATGCCTGGCACATTATAAATGCTTAACAGATGTTCATCAACTTATCTTAACTGATCCTGGTATATCCTGGTCTCTCTAGTCAGTGGTTCCCAAACTTTTTTGGCCTACTGCCCCCTTTCTAGAAAAAATATTACTTAGCCCTCTGGAAATTAATTTTTTTAAATTTTAATAGCAATTAATAGGAAAGATAAATGCACTGTGGCCATCGCTGCCTCCCTGGATCGCTGCAGCATCCACCAGGAGGCAGTAGCACCCACTTTGGGAATCACTGCTCTAGATCCGCACTATCCTAATCATCCTTCTCTAGACAAACTTCTTGGGACCAGCCAGTGTGTCCTCACCTTCTCTGGTCATCTACCACCCTGCAGCCTCCAAATACCCTTCCTCTATTCCAACTTTCTACCTTTTTCTTGGGAGAATTATAATCAAATCACTACCCCAATGCCTGCTGGAAAAGGTATGTGAATGACTGTTCTATTGTTCCTCTATCCATCTTTGTGATTTTGGCAAATCATAAGTCCTTACCCTGGCCAGTCATAGACAAACTGATAGGTAGATAGACAGAGACAGAGACAGAGACAAAGAGAGATGATTGAGAGAGAAAAAAGAGAGATGAATAGATTGACAAATATAGATGAAATTTTAATTTTCTTTTATTACTATGAACTTGATAAATATTCACAAATATAAATATTTCCACAAACTCCATTAGAATGTAAATTCCTTGAGGGAAGAGTCAAGCCTAGTATTTACCAAGTCTACAATCATTTCCTAAGCTCTAACAATGTTCCAGGCACTGTGCTATGCACTGGGAATACAAAGACAAGAAGAAATTGAGTCCCTGACCTGAAAAAGTTTATGTTCTAAAAGAGAGAAGTCTGGGAGTATCAAAAGTTTGACCCATTGTTTCCAGACCTGCTCATCAATCATCCCTCGGTCTACAGCTTTGTACTGACTGATATTTGTCACCTAGGCACCCCTATCTGTTTGTACATGGAAAATGTCATCAAACTATTCCTACCTTGGGGAAGAAATGCTATGTGAGGGCTCAACTCCTTGCTGATGTGAACCATTCTCATTATGAAAGTAACCAATAAAAGGTGATCCCAATAAAAAATTAGCAATAAAAGCTGATTCCCAGTAATTAGCCTGTCAGTGTTGCTACCTTGATGTATTTATGACAAACTCCTTTTAATTCTCTTTGTTCTAAGTTTTGCCTCAGTGAAAGCCCAAACAAAAAAATTTTCTTTCAACAGGAGATAGTACTCAGAGTGGAGAAAAAAGGTTGGGGAAAGTCTAGAGAGTAAGCATAGAGCTGGGAAAGAAATGAACATATGGCTGGCTTGGGCCCTTTCCTTCCAATAGTGATTCTGGGGGGAGCCATCCAAAATACTAGGTTATATCAGATAAAGTTCAGGAAGACTTGGGTTCAAATCTGGCCTCAGATACTTACTAGATATGGAACCCTAGGCAAGTTGCTTTTCCCGCTTTAACTTGATTTCTTTAACTGTAAAATGAGGATACTAATAG
Source organism: Gracilinanus agilis (assembly GCF_016433145.1). Classification (NCBI taxonomy): domain Eukaryota; kingdom Metazoa; phylum Chordata; class Mammalia; order Didelphimorphia; family Didelphidae; genus Gracilinanus; species Gracilinanus agilis. Next base: position 78,335,858 of record NC_058131.1, read on the forward strand.
CATCCATCTTCCAGAGTGGTTGTGAGGATCAAATGAGATAATATTTTAAAGTGTCTAGCACATATTAGATCCTGCATAAATGATATATAGCAAAACATGATAACATAATAATAATAATAATAAATTACCATCATGTTATTGTTCAGTTTGACACTCTCAGATGAAACTGAGGACTTTAAGGACAAGGTCTCTGAGGAGACAGCTGAGGACACACAAGGTCAGGATGGTCTCCCCAGTAACAACCTGGCTCCTTGCTAGGTTCCCCAAAAGAGAGGGATCATGAGACCTCCCAGATCTGTGAAGTAGGCATAAATATCTGTGAGATTATGTGAACCACATGCAATGGAAGGGAAAGGAACAGGATTGCAAAAGCTATCAAGGAAAATGGCAATGTTATCATCAGTCACCTATGTGTAGATGAAAGGTGGCTAGGGTTAATTACATCAAATCTTGGGATAGTTTTCCTGTAAATGCCACTGACATTTGCTGTAACCAATGAAGCTGTCTTTCTCAAATAAACCTAAAAACAAGCCTTTAGTTCTCAAGTTCTCAAGCATCTAACTGTTTTCCTAAAAACGAATAAAATATTTTGAACTGTACCTACTCATCTCAGAAATGATGCCAAGTTCCAATTTTAGGAGGCAGCATGGCACAGTTGAAAGAGTCCTATATATAGAATGAATGAATTACAGTAAACATAAAGAACAAAGACAGTCCCTGCCCTCAAAGAGCTTATGTTCTACTGGGGGAAGATAACTTCTATAGGAGTGAGGTGGCCAGAGAGAAGCACTTCAGTTCTAAAAATTACAGAGATGGTGAATGAGGCCAGCATATACATTTTATCCAAGAACAAGTTGATCATAATTCATGGTTCCTGAATTCTGGAAAGGGTACACTTACAACTATCATAACTGGCAAGGAAATTGTAGAAAAGATGACCAGAGAGAAAGGAGTAAAGTAAAGCATTGCCAAAGCTTTCCTAAAATGGGAAATAGTGACCTGGGAAAAGCAATCACCAATCAGGAGAGCAGGGTCCTATTGAGGAAGTTCTTCAGGAATGGACCCTGGTATGGGTGGTTGGTCAGGCTGTGACAAAGATGGACAACAAGAAGGGAATAAAATGAAGCAGTCAGATGACCTTGGATCTAAACTCTTTTCAAAGACCTCCATGAGTTTGTCACAAATCAGACCAATACGTTATTTCCAGGTCATTTCCAAGCTCTGATGCTTATACTTTGGCCATCATCATCTTTCCATAGGAACCTTGGTGCCTATCCCAGGACATTGGGCTCTAATAGGAGAGCTTTCATTTTTCCCAGTCAACACATGACTTCCCAGACATTTCCAAACTCTACATACATGTATATTCTATTCTCTCTTCCTTCTCTAGCTTCCCATATAGGTTGCCTCTCCCAGTTAGAAGCAAGCTCCTTATAATGAACTGGAGGAATTCCATGTGAATTGGAATGACCTCCAGTAATTGATGCAGAGTAAAAGGAGCAGAACCAGGAAAACATTATACCCAGACAATCCAATGTAATGGACTTCTCTACTAGCAGCAATGCAATGATCCAGGACAATTCTGAGGGACTTATGAGAAAGAATGCTATCCACATCCAGAGGAAGAACTGTGGGAGTAGAAACTGAAAAAAAAAAACAACTGCTTAATCACATGGGTTGATGGGGATATGATTGGGGATATTGACTCTAAAGGATCACTCTAATGCAAATATCAATAATATAGAAATAGGTCTTGATCAATGAAACATGTAAAACCCAGTGGAATTTTGCATTGGCTACAGGAGGGGGATAAGGGGGAAAAAAGGAAAGAACTTGAATCTTGTAACCATGGGGGGAAAAAAAAATTCAAAAATAAATAAATAAATAAATGGAATTTTCCAAAAAAAAAAAAAAAAGAATGTAAGTTCCTTGAGGGCAAGGACTCTCTTGCTTACTTGCATTTGAGTTCTCAGTGCTTGGCATAGTGACTGACACATTTATTGTTGCTCAGTTTCTTCAGTCATGACTGACTCTTTGTGACCCCATTTGGAGTTTTCTTGGCAAAGGTACTGGGGTAGTTTGCCATTTCCTTCTCCAATTCATTTTATAGATAAGGAAAATGAGGCAAAAAGGGTTACATAGCTTGCCCAGATTCACATAGATAGTAAGTGTCTGAGTCCAGATTTGAAGTGTCTCTGGGCACTCTCTCCAATGCACCACCTTTGCAGCCTTGCCTTACGTAATAAATACTTCATAATTGCTTTATCATTCCATTCATTCATTGACTTGTTGATTCATCCCAAGTTCCCTTAACTTTCCATTCCAGGGTCTTGAAATCTTCCTTATGTCTACATTATATCCTTCACGCTACTGCTTAAGTATGTAGCTGTTTTTATAAGAACCTTTCAACAGATAATACCTTATCTTTTCTTGGGAATCTCTTATTTCTATATCACTTTAAGGTTTACAAAAAACTTATCTCAAAATCAACCTGTGAAGTAGGTCAAGAACTAGCATCCCCTTTTACAGAGCAAGTAGGAAAAAGGCACAAGTACATTAAGGGATTTGTTTGCTGCCCCAAAGCAAGGCAGTGTCAGAGCCAGGAAAATCAGGTTTCCTGCCCTAAGACCCTTGACCTTTATATTGTGCCACATGGCTTCTTCTGAGTAAATCATGGAATCTTAGAATTCAGAGATGAAAATATCTTAAAGGTCATCTCATACAAATGCCACACGATGTAGAAGTTCATTGCGCACCGATGTCTCAAAGGAAATTATCTGCTTTGAAACCTCCAAACATGAGGAATTTGTTATTTTCTAGGCAGTGGATAGTCTTAATTCCTTCCTGCTATTTTTATCTTCTAGGTCTAAGCAGAACAAATCTAATCCTTGATGAGTGAATGATCTTCACCTAAAGTTGTTTCCCCTTCAGGTGAGATGGTCTTAGGTCTTTCAGTCAATTCACATTTGGTCTTCCAATTCCCATCACCCTAATTTAAATTTCTCAGTGTCTTTCTTCCTAAAACATAGCACCAGGATTGAATGTGATACTTAAAGTACAGTCTGGCCAGAGTTGAGTACAGTGAAACCATCACCTTAATACAGGAATATACTGGTAAATGTTTAACAACCAGCTCTTTGGAGAAAAAAAAAGATGTACCTAATTCACATTTATGTTTAATCTGCACTAATATTTTCTCTGTCCCTTTCTTAATATAGACATTAAAGCAACAAATCAAACCTTGATTTGTAGTATTTACCAATTTTTGAGGTGTAAATGCTCATACTGACAAAATTTTAAAACATATCTCAGGAGTAGATTACAGTTGGTTCTAGCTCCTCCCTTCCCTTAATATGATGATATTAGAGATGACTGGGCCCTTAGTTTCACTTGAACCTGATCAGAAATACACTCTACAGGAGACAGCTGGGTGGCTCAGTGGATTGAGAACCAGGCCCAGAGATGGGAGGTCCTGGGTTCAAATATGATCTCAGATACTTCCTAGCTGTGTGACCTAACCCTCATTGCCTACCCCTTACCATTCTTCTGCCTTAGCTCTAATCCGAGGTATTTATTCGAAGATAGAAAGTAAGAGTTTAAAAAAATTAAGAGTTTAAAAAATATATACTAAACTAGATTAAAATATAATTGGGAAATATTTAATAAAATAAATAAAAATACAGTAAAAAAAACATAAAGTTAATTTGTGGTTTTTCTAAGTCAATAAGTAGGCCACAGGGTTCTCTTTCTACTTGAGTCTGACACCAATTTTCCCCAACATCCCTTCAAATGATTAAAGTATATTGAGCCTGTCATGCTTTTTATTCTGGACATTATACTTCTATTAAAACAGCTTCAGAATACATTAGTTTGGGGGGGGGGGTCTGGGGGCAGCCTTTTAGCCAGGTCGCACTGTTGAATATCTTATAATCCATTAAGACTCTAGATCTGAAATTTGTAAACTTTTAATCAAATACATCTCTTTTTTCTCTAATAAAACAATAATGATCTCCTTCTATCTGACCATCCATCAAGAAAACAGGACCTGCTTAGATATCATGCCATCTGGTCAATAACCATCTCCTTTCTCTCCTTTTGGAGCAGTGACCTTCTGGATTAGAGCTGCTCTGAATGAAAACTTACATCATCTACTCTATATTTAGGTATCCCCTAATCCTTCTTCACATCCCATCCATCCATCCACTAAGAAACCAAGGCCCAAGACAGGTAATTCTGAATTCCTAAACATTATGAAAAAGATTTAGAATTTTTTCCCCATGGTTTCCATTTCTGCACAGGCCCAGGAAAAGCAAAATAGGTTAAATCAGAATAAGGCACTGAAAGTGATCTTGGATAGTCAGGGTCCTGTTTCATGGCTAGTTAAAAAAAAGCAAAACAAACAAACAAAAACACATTGCTGTGCTTTTAAAATTCAAAATATACTTATTGAGCACCAATTACTTGCAAAGTCCAAGGATAGTAATTTCTATTTTTTACTTTAAGCCCCTTTTCAGTTCTATCAATTTCAGCCTCAGTTCTGATGTAGGGGAAGGAACAAAATCTTCAAGTGGTTAAGCATGAAACCCTGAAAGAAAATGATTCATATTAATGTTTTCTAAATTCCCTGTAGCTTAATATCTACCTGGGTGTGATAGTTTTATGGTGTGTCCTTTCCGGTTTAACAGCAGTCTATATTTCTATAACTGTTTTATAGTTTATAATATAATTTCCTCAAAAATGCTATTTTCCATTTTAAAAAGAGGACATCAAGGCCCCAATAAGAGGTAACTTATCCAAAGTCATACAGTAAGTAAAGGGCAGAGATGGATCAGGAAGCCAGATCTTCCAACTTTTAGTATTCTTATTTTTACAGAATTTCAGAAATTTTATTCTTCTCAATTACACATAAAAAGTTTTTTTCAAACATTCATTTAAAAATATTTTGAGTTTCAAATAATCTCCTTCCTGCCCTCTTATTGAGAAGGCAAGGAATTTGATATAGATTATACATGGGAAGTCATGCAAAACCTAATTCCTTATTAACCATGTTGCAATTAAAAAAAAACAGACCGAAAACAAAAACAAAAAGAAATTAGATTAAAATTTTAAAAACAGTATTCTTCAATCTGCATTCAGACACCAACAGTTCTTTCTCTGGAGGCAAATGACATTTTTCAGCATGAGTCCTTCGTAATTGACTGGAATCATTGTATTGCTCAGAATAGCAGTCATTCACAGTTGTTTTTTTAATTATATTTTTCCCAATTACATGTAGGTGCAATTTTTAATAATCAGTATCTGACATTTTGTGATTCATGTTTTCTCCCCACTTCCTTCCCTCTTCCATCCTCAAGACAGCTGGTAATATGATAGGAGTTATATATGTGCTATCATTCAATACATATTTCCCAGTTTATCATGTTGTGAAAGAAAGCATATTGCTCGTATAAGAAAATATTAATGAAAGAAATAAACTGAAAAACAGTTTGCTTCAATCTGCTTTCAGACTCCATTAATTCCTTCTATACTGAGGCTACTTTCTTGTCATAAGTCCCTTGGATTTGTCTTGGATCCTTGGATTGCAGAAAATTGTTAAGTCATTCATAGTTGATTATTGTACTTTAATGCTGTTGATGTGTACGATGTTCTCTTGGTTCTGCTCACTTTCCTTTGCATCACTTATAAATCTTTTCATGTTTTTCTGAAATCATCTTCCTTATCATTTCTTATGACATAATATTATACCATTATAATTATATACCGCAACTTGTTCAGTCATTCTCCACTTGATGAACATTCTTTCAGTTTCCAATTCTTTCCCACGACAAAGAACTACTATAAATATTTTTTTATTAGTAGATCCTTTTTCCTTAATTTTGATTTCTTTAGGCTACAGATCTAGTATTGGTATTGTTGAGTCAAAGGGTATGCACAGTTTTATGGTCCTTTGGGCATGGTTCTAAACTGCTTTCCAGAATGTTTGTATCAGTTCACAGCACCACCAAAAATGTATTAATCTCACAATTTTCTCACACTTATCATTTTCTTTTTTTTTTGTCACATTAGTCTGATAGGTATAAGGTAGTACCTCAGAGTTATGTTAATTTGCATTTCTCTAATGAATAGTAATTTGGGATATTTTTCATATCACTAAAAGTAATTTTAATTTCTTCATCATTTAGTGTTTTCATATCAATTCATCTAATATAAGCTGCCTATTCATATCCTTTGACCATTTATCATTTGGAGGCCCTTATCAGAGATACTTAGTATAAAAAATTTTTCACAGTTTTTTGTTTCTCTACTAATCTTGGTTACACTACTTTTGTTTGCACTCACTGTTATTGCTTTTACAATATTGCTATTGCTGAGTACAGTGTGCTTTTGCTTCTCTTCACTTTACTTTGCACCAGTTCATATAAATCTTCCCAGGTTTTTCTAAAACTATCCTGCTTTTCGTTTCTTACAGCACATTAGTAGCCCCATCACAATTTTATAACATAACTTGTTCAGTCATTTCCCACTTGATGGGCATCTCCTCAATTTTCAAATCTCTGCCACCACACACACACACACACACACACACACACACACACACACACACACACACACACACACACACACAAGCTGCTATAAATACTTTTGTAATAATATGTCCTTTTCCTGTTTCTTTGGTCTCTTCAGGATGCAGACCTAGTAGTGATATTGCTGGATCAAAGGGTAGGCATAGTTTTATAGACTTTTGGAAATAATTTCAAATTATTCTCCAGAATAGTTGTATCAGTTCACAAGTCCACCAACAGTGTTTAAGTGTCCCAGCTTTTCTATATCCCTTCCAAAATTTGTCATTTTCATTTTCTGTCATTAGCCAATCTGATAGGTGTGAAGTGGTACCTCATAGTTGTTTTAATTTGCATTTCTCCATTCGATAGTGATTTAGAGCATTTTTTCATATAGCTATAGATAACTTTGATTTCTTCTTTGAAAATGGCCTGTTTATGTCATTTGAAAACAATTGGGGAATGACTTTTATTCTTATGAATTTGGTTCAGTTCCCTATAAATATTTGAGAAATGAAGCCTTTATCAGAGGAATTTGCTATAAAGAAATTTTCTCCAGTTTCATGCTTTCCTTCTTATCTTGACTACATTGATTTTTTTTCTGCAAAATCTTTTTAATTTAATGTAATCAAAATTAACCATTTTATATCCTTTACTGTTCTCTGCCTCTTGATTGGCCACAAATTCTTCCCTTTTCCACAAATTTGACAAGTAAAATTTTTTATGCTTCCCTAATTTGCTTAGGATAATACATTTTATTTTTAAATTGTGTGTTTATTTTGACGTTATATTGGTATACAATATGAGATGTTGGTCCATATCAAATTTTTGCCAAACTACCTTCCAGTTTTCCCAGCAAATATTTTGTCAGATAGTGAGTTCTTATGTCAAATGCATGGATCCTTGGGTTTATAGACTACTAAATTACTATGGTCATTTGCTACTTTGTATTATGTACCTAATCTCATCCATTGATCTAATACCAGATTGTTTGGATGATTACCACTTTTAATACAATTAGAGGTATGGTCCTGATAGGACATGTTCCTTCACAAATTTTTTTTATTGACTACTTTAATATTCTTTTGACCTATTTTTCCAGATGAATTTTGTCATTATTTTTTCTAGCTCTATAAAATAATTTTTGATAATTTATTATGGCATTAATTAAGTTAATTTAGATAAAATTATCAATTTACTATATTACATTTATTAATTTTATTGCATTACATTTATTATATCATTATATTGCTACCAATGTGCATTTAATATTTCTCTAATTGTTTAGATGTAACATTGTGTGAAAAGTATTCCATAATTGTGGTCATATAGTTCCTTGGTAGGTTGAATCCCAAGTATTTTATATTTTTCTCAATTATTTTAAATGGAATTTCTCTTTTTATTTCTTCTTGCTGGGTTTTGTTGATAATAGAAAGAACTGATGATGATTTATGTGAGCTTATTTTAAATCCTTCAACTTTGCTAAGACTTTTAATTATTGTAACTAGTTTTTTAGTTAATTCTCTAGGATTCTTTAAGTATGCCATCATGTAATTTACAAAGAGTTTTGTTTCCTCATTGTGTATTCTAATTCCTTCCATTTCTTTTTCTTCTCTTATTGCTATAGTTAGCATTTCTAGCACAATATTGATGTAATTATAAGGGGTATTTTTGCTTCACCTCTGTTCTTATTTGGAAGGCTTTTATCTTATCCTCATTATAGATGATGCTTGTTGATGGTTTTAGAAAGATATTACTTATCATTTAAAGGAAAAGTCCATTTGTTTCTTTCCTTTCTAGTATTTTTAACCATTTATTAATATTCATTTTTAACATGGTTACATGATTCATGCTCCTACTTTCCCCTTCATCCCCCGCACTCGCCCTACCCATGGCCAACTCACATTTCCACTGGTTTTATCATATGTCATTGATCAAGACCTATTACCAAATTGTTGTTAGTTGCATTGATGTGGTAGTTTCAAGTCTACATCCCCAATCATGCCCACCTCAACCCATGTGTTCAAGCAGTTGTTTTTCTCCTATGTTTCCTCTCCTGTGGTTCTTCCTCTGAATGTGGGTAGAGTTCTTTACCATAAATCCCTCAGAACTGTCCTGTGTCATTGCATTGCTGCTGATACAGAAGTCCATTACATTCGATTTTACCATAGTATATCAGTCTTTGTGTACAATGTTCTTCTGGCTCTGCTCCTTTCGCTCTGCATCAATTCCTGGAGTTCTTTCCAGTTGACATGGAATTCCTCCAGTTTATTATTCCTTTGAGCACAATAGTATTCCATCACCAGCATATACCACAATTTGTTCAGCCACTCCCCAATTGAAGGACATAACCTCATTTTCCAGTTTTTTGCCACCACAAAAAGC
>NC_058131.1:78344974-78437474 GCF_016433145.1 Gracilinanus agilis
CACTATTCTTATTTATAGTTTCCCTCTTTATATTCAAGTCATTCACCCATTCTGAATTTATCTTGGTGTAGGGTGTGAGATATTGATCTAAACCTAATTTCTCCCATATTGTTTTCCAAATTTCCAAATTTCCCAGCAGTTTTTGTCAAATAGTGGATTCATGTCCCAAAAGTTGGGCTCTTTGGGTTTATCATACACTGTCTTGCTGATGTCATTTACCCCAAGTCTATTCCACTGATCTTCCTTTCTGTCTCTTAGCCAGTACCATATTGTTTTGATGACTGCTGCTTTATAGTATAGTTTAATATCTGGTACTGCTAGGCCCCCTTCCTTCACATTTTTTTTCATTATTTCCCTTGATATTCTTGATCTTTTATTATTCCAAATGAAATTTGTTATAGTTTTTCCTAATTCAGTAAAGAAGTTTTTTGGTAGTTTGATAGGTATGGAGCTAAATAAGTAAATTAATTTGGGTAGAATGGTCATTTTTATTATGTTAGCTTTCTAGTATTTTTAAAGAGGAATGATTATTATATTTTGTCTAAAGCAACTTCCAGTATTCTTTGTACTACAACACGCACCGCTCCCTAAATAAAATTCTTCTGCTGTTAAAATAATTCATGGTTGTGTTTCAGTGTTGAATAGTACACCTACTGTAATACAGAGATGGGGGACATAGCAGTTTTGCAGGCTTTGGCTGAGTTCTGATGTCAGTTAGGAGTTTAGAATCTTGGAAAAAAGTTTCAGTTGGACCTGGGAACTTGTGGAAAGGACCAGGGCCAGCTGAGCTGCTTCTTCTCCTGCTTGAGATTGAAAACCTAGCCTAGTTTTGGAGTGTTTTTTTTTAGATTTGTTAATTTAGATAAACCCTTTGAATCTTCATATCCTACCTCATTTCCCTGCCTTCCTTTCCCTTTCCTAAATGTCTGATAGGAGTAAATAAGGAGATTGAAATTAGAGAGTAGTTTCAAATCTGTGAGAGTTCAACTATACTCTTGTAGTACTTTATCTAGAGAGGTTTGGTAGCCATCATCATAATTCCTTTTGATTTCAAAATCACCTTGAGAGTTGAGTCAAGGCAGAACCTCCCTCAAACTCCATTCCTGCTTCCCTTCCCCACCTGAGTTTTTTTAAGCAACATTAGGGCTTCCTTTAATCCTTTTACCTGACAATTTAACCTGAGAAGACAATAAACCCCTTTTGTGTTTAAAACAGACCTTTTATTTACTTTGTCAGTTAATTAGTAAGAAAGGGAAGAAGAGGAATAGAATCAACATACTTTGGGTTTGAGGGAAGCTGGGGTGTCCATCTTGAAGAAGGTGTAACTTCAAAACAAGTCCCTTCCTGTGAAATTAACTAAAGCCTGTAGTTAATTTCAATCAGTCTATTTCCCTCAGTTTGTCTTTAGTCTAAGTCCTAGTCTATAAACCCTGCTGCTCTTTGCCTGTTTAGATTAATTCCTCCTCTCCCTGGAAATCTTTGTTACCTCAGTGTTATACTCCCTGACTTCAGCCTCATATTATATCCTGCATCTCACTATTACATCCTACCTGCAACCCATATTACCTACCTAGCAAGTCCCAGACAACATACTTTCCAAATTCCCTATAAGATAACATCCTTCAAATCCCCCATAACACTACTTTGCTCCCTTTCTGTCACCCTTCACCCCTGGTTATTGTAATTTGAGGCACAGATGATCTATGCACATATGTCTATGCAAACCCACTTTTGATTTGCAATATCCACAGTTGATTGATTGGCCAAGATCTCATAACTTAGCAATGTTGTTTTTAATGACTATCCATATGAAAATAAAGAATAGTCCTTCAAACAAATGTCATAAAAATCTCTCTGAGAACTGCCAGTGGCACTGTAAAATGATCACATTTGGACAAGTACAAAGCTATAGGAAATTTAACAAATGTTTTTAGAGAGCACTAATTCAGTAAAATATATCAAGCAATTTACCTCCATTGTCAAACAGTTTAAAGATCTGATTCTCTCCCTTTCATCAGAGCCCTTGAATGTGAAAAAAAGAGTGACAGAATGCTTGCACTGGAAGGGCATTCATAGCATAGAGGACAAAATATTAACTCTAGAAGGGGTCTTAGAACAGAGATTAGAATTTTATTTTGCTTGGAAGTACATTTAAAATTAGAATATAGAATGTCAGAGCTAAAGAGACCCTTGATTCAATTCAATTCAGTTTAATTCAACAGTTATTAAATGACTATCCTATGTAAGGCACTATCCAGATGTAGAGTAATGAAGATAAAAACAACAACAACAACAAAACTGCAAGGAGTTTGTATTCTACAGTGGACATACAACATGAATATAGATAAAGATGATATGGTGAGGTGGCATAATGTATAGAGAGCCAGCTCTATATGGTAGGGGTCCTGAGTGGCGTTTAATGGTGTTAGACTGAAAAGACAGAAAACAGAAAATGAGAGCAGCCAGACTAGTGGTTAGCCCAAAGCTGCTCCGACTGCTATGGAGTTTGGAATTTATTTATATACTGGTTTCAAACAAAGAACACAGAGAAAGAATCACAGCTGTGAAGGGGTTACAAATCATACAAAACCCATTAAAGTCTAAAAAGTAGATAGATAGGTCCAAGGTCAAAGGCCAAATTCCAACCACCAATTAGTAGGGGATTAATTCTGGGAGCAGAAACATATTTCATAGAGATTTTTACTAATTGCGTTCTGCCTTGATTTACAGGACTGCACCTGGTCAGATAAAGTCTTATCTAGCTTTGTCTGTCTAGGGCCTTATCTAAGTAATACATTTTTTAGAGTTCAGGCTTCTTAATTATCAAGGAGAAAAATGGTTAACTCAGTAGCTGCTGGTCTGCTAAGGACTAAAAGCTTTCCAATAAGAATATTGAGAAAAGGTGGGGATCTGAAAATGAGTCAAAATAAGAGTCTCAGATTTTTACCTTAGATGGCCCATTCTGTCTGCGACCTGAAATGCAGTGCAGAAAAAATCATACACACAGTTTTACTTGCCAATGATTTTGTAATGGGATCCAGATAAAATATCTATTACAGACTATTTCTCTAAATGACTCCCAATAGCTTCTTGTAGGGATCAAGTTGTTTTTGGATTAACCAACCTGCTGGTACCAGAGCTTTTCAGGGCTCAGGTGACCAGGATCAAACACAAAGAGTGCCTCAGCCTGGATTGGTCACGTAGGGAATCCAGATAACAGGCCCTATCCTGACTCTATTTCTCCAATTGGCTCTCTACAATAATGGATAGAATGCTATACTTGGAGTCAGGAAGAACTGAGTTAAAATCCAATTTCAGACACTTATTAGCCATGCTCCCTGGCGTGAGAATTAAGGAAAGCATGGACATCTTGAATGTTGAGAAGAGGAGAGTCCGAAAGGACAGTGGAAGAGCAGAGACTTCTGGGAGTTGGGGACCTAAGTGAGGGGTCTTTGAGGGGAGAGTTCAGGGGGGAGGAGGTGGATTTGGGGCTCTGTGATCTCCTGAAGATACCTTTGGTTTCCTGACCAGAAAAGAAGACTGCTACCAGAGATACATAAATAACCTGTCACCTCCTGAACTTAAGAAGTATTCAGCAGTGTTTAGGGTTTCTGGACTCCTTGGGGAGCAGTTCCCTGAACCTCTCTCACTTTGGACCTTGCCAAACAGTGTCCCAACTATAGATTAACAGCTGTATGACTTATAGGGAATAATATTAGTGGGGAGGGCAGGAGAAGCTCTGGATTGAGAAAGACTCAGTCTCTCCTTTGGGATTGAGATAGACTCGATCTCTCCAGGGTGAAAAACCTGTTAGGAGGATAAGCTTTTTAGGGTTCCCTGTACCCACTTTTCTTTAATACTCTACATCTATTCCTCATCCCTTGTTGATTCAAATAAATACAAGAAAGATCAGATTGCATTAGTTCCATTAGAAGGAGACAAGTTTGGGAGGGATTGAAGCAGCCTAGACAAGCTAATCTCCATCTTGAGCCTGACCACTTGCTGTGAGGAAGGGGGAGATTTCTGTAAACCCCAATTCTCATCAACACTGAATCAGGGTATCACTCACTTCTCCTTGAGGGGGTACCATTCCTTCAACCCCTCAATAGTGGCAGTGGGGAACCTCCCAGGGTTCCCCGTTTTCTAAGGGGACCCCAGTTAGCCTCACTGTGATAAGGGGCAGTAGCAAGTGAGGAGGAGACTTCTGTACAAACTCCAATTTGGTCTCAGCTTCACCCCCCTTCCTCCTGAACACCCCACTTATTGCACTGGGTAAGTCATAACCTCATTCAGCCTCAATTTCCTCATCTGTCAAATTGTCATCATAATAACACCTACCTCATAGGTTTGTTATGAGGATCAAATGTTTGTTAGAGGAATAACTTGAAATGAGAGAACATGTAAAATGCTTTGCAAACATTAAATATAACTAAAATACCAACTATTTTTATTAAACAGGGTAGGAAATAAAGAGGCAAAAGAGATATCAGACAAAGAATACTTTTCCTGGGAATACTGGAAGGATAGAGCAATAGTTGGCTAGAGAAATAAGGTAAAACTCACAATTCATATTTATGATCACAATGGAATAAAAGATTAATTTCTCTAGCAACAGCAAAAAAAGACATTAAGTTTTAATTAAGGTTTTTATCTATTTTTCAAAGGGAACCATTTTAATGTAAGAACAATCTCAGGAAACTCTATTTTCTGAAAATACTAAGAACATTCTCAAATCCTAATCTAGTAAGTGATTCAAGGGTTCACAAAAGAAATTAGACCAAGGCTATGCAACATCAGTCCTTAACATCTGCAATATAGCAGAGATTTTAGGCCTAGAGACTTTCACATGAGATATTTATCAGCACTTATTCTGGGTTAAGCTCTCTGGTAACCTGAGATCTCTACTTCATTTTCCAGATGTTGATTCATACTCAAGACCTTTAGCAAAATCAAAGGAAAGCCCCCTGGTTTGCAGTTTGCAGATATTATTCTCCTCCCTTTTTTGAAGCTTTATTCTTTTCTAATCTTATTATATATCTTCCAACTCCCCAAAATCACAGTGCTTAAATAATCACACCTGCCAACTTTTTCAGCAGTTTGAGTTATACTTCATTTAGCCTAGTGACATACTCATCAAGAACAAATAGGCTATGGGCCAAAGGGCTATAAAGTTGTACATACCCTTTGACCCTTGTGATAATTAGATTAAGTCTACACTGCCCATCTTTAGATTTAATCACCAAAGGTGAGAACACCTCTAATTCTGGGGTGTGCTAGAGTGGGTCATGTATCAGAATCAATGGACCCTAGGCAGTACTATGAGAATTGTCTATTGCGATTGGACATGCAAGGAGGGAGGTATGGGAAGTGACGCATAAGTGACCCCTTTAAAAAGAGGGACTTGAGTGAGTGAGACACTTCTGGTGAAGAGCGCTGCTAATGAAGGAGCTTTCCTGGTTCATGGAGGAATTTTGGCTGGAACACTGAGACCTTGGTGCGACTGCTTCAATATCTTCACTTTCCCTATTTCCTCTCTTCTCAATTGTTAATAAACTTCCATAAAAGTCAATTTTGACTTGAGATTATTCTTAATTGAGGATTGATAATAGTTCAATCCTCTGGCAACCATCTTTAATATATTGAACCCATAAAAACCTCTTTTTCATCATTACACCCTGAAATATCACTACTAGGTCTCTAACCTGAAAAGCTTTTTTTTTAAAGTGGAAAAGGACCAATATGAACAAAATATTTATAGCAGTTCTTTTTGTGGTGGCAAAAAATTGGAAATTGAGGTGATGCCCATCAAGTGGGGGAAAGATTGAACAAGTTATGGTATATGATTGTAATGGAATACTAATGTGCTATAAGAAATGATGAACAGGATGCTTTCAGAAAAACCTGAAAAATTTACATGTACTGATGCAAAGTGAACCAGGAAAACCATTGTACACAATAACAGCAATATTGTTCAATAATCAACTTAAATGACTTAGCTATTCTCAGTAATATGAAGATCCAAGACAATTTTGAAGGATGTATGATGAAAAATGCTAACCATCTCCAGAAAAAACTGATGAAATATAAATGCAGATGGAAGCATACTGGTTTTTAACTTTCTTTATCTTTTCATGTTTTTTGGGGAGGTGTCTGTCTTTTCTTTCATAACATGACTAAAATAGAAATATGTTTTGCACAATTGCACGTTATAACATTTATTAAACTGCTTCCTTTCTCAGGGTAGAAGGGAAGGAGAGAATTTAGAACTCAAAATTCTAAAAAAAAAACAAACAAAGGTTAAAGATTGTTTTTACATTAATTGGGAAAAAATAAAATTTTAAAATTAAAAAGAAAACAATTAAGTCCTCTTTCAGTAAGCCTCTATTTATCAGACATATTGGCTTCATACTAGCCTTTTTCTTTCCTCCTTTCTAGTTTAAAATTAATTTCATTGGCAGGAAAAAAGAACAAAATAAGAGTTGAACTTGTCTTATCCATTATCATCATTTTATCTCTTCTGAGTAGTGATTCTATCCTTTTTTTGTTGTTTCATTTATCTTTTCCCAATATAGTTAGAAGCAATAAAAAACCTTTGGAAGTGGGCACTTAGTTTTTTTGTCCTTTCCAACCTTGGTTCATTATGGGCTTTCACAATCCTGTTATTTTTTTTTCAGAATTCGTTCACAACTTTGTATGCATTACCTGCCCCTTTTTCATTTTTGTACAGGTCTTTACTAAATATACACATATGTAACATGTATATGGATATAGGTGTATATTTTAAAAATATACTCATGAGTCCACAACAACTTTTTTTGACAACTTCCCCTTTTATCCTCCTAAGTATTGTTTTTCTGCCTTCAGAATATCATTCTTGGGAGTTTTTCCTCTCTCTTGAATATATTTAGCTATAGAATTTTAAGCCAGGGGATTCTACCTATTGATTCCCTGAACACTTTAAAAACTGTTATTCCCCCATAATTAAATTAAATGTCAAACTATACCCAAAATCATAAAATTAATTTTTTTCAGTGAATGACAATCAATTTTCTCTACCTTCAATCCTTTCAATCACTGAAAAAAGAAGAAAAAGAAAACTCTTGAAACAAATATGCATAGTCAAGAAAAATAAATTTCTACATTGATCAAGTCCCCAAAATATATGTGTCTCATTCTATACCCTGAATCTATCACTTCTTTGTCAGAAGGTTGGAAGCATATTTCATTATTGGTCCTTTGGAATCATAATTGATCATTACATTGATTAGAGGTGATTCTTTCAAAGCTGTTTGTTTTTATAATGTTGTTATTATGCAAATAGTCTTCCTTGTTCTTCCCATTTCACTCTGCAATTATTTTTATCTGGGTTATACATGCTTCATCATGCAAAACATATTTCCATATTGTTCATTGTTATAAGAGTATACTCATATAAAACCAAAACCCCAAAATAAAAACACAAATAAATTAACATTACAAATAATGTGCTTTGAGCCTTATTCCAATTCCAATAGTTCTTCCTCTCGAGGTAGATGGCATTCTTTGTCATAAGTTCTTCAGAACTGTCCAAGATCATTGTATTGGAAAAAGTAGCAGTCTTTCATAGTCACCATCATATTCCATAGTTTGTCCAGCCATTCCCAGATTGATGGGCATCCCCTCAGCTTCCAATTCTTTGCCACCTCAAAAAGAGTTGCTATGAATATTTTTTACAAGTAGGTACTTTCCACTTTTAAAAAAAATCTCTTTGCACATAGACCTAGTAGTGGTATTAATGGAACAAAGGGTATGCACAGTTTTATAGCCCTTTTGGCATAGTTAATTGCCTTCTAGAATCATGGGATCAGTTCACAACTCCACAAACAATGCAATAGTGTTCCAATTTTGCCACATTCCCTTCAACATTTATCATTTTCCTTTACTGTCATATTGACCAATCTGATAGATAGAAAGTGTTGTACCTCAGAGTTGTTTTAATTTGTATTTCTCTAATCAAGAGTGATTTAGAATATTTTTATATGATTATTGATAGCTTTGATTTCTTCATCTGAAAACTACTTGTTCATATCCTTTGATATTTGTCAATTGTGGAATGGCTTGTATTCTTATAAATTTGACTTAGTTCTCCATATATTTGAGAAATGAGATCTTTATCAAAGAAATTTATTAGAAAACTTTTTTCTAGTTTATTGTTTCCCTCCTAATCTCAGTTGTATTGGTTTTGTTTGTACAAACCCTTTTAAATTTAACATAGTCAGAATTATTCATTTTGCATCTTGTGATATTCTCTCTCTGTATTTATACAGAGCATATTTATATAGTGTTTTGGCAAAGTACTTTACATATATTATCTAATTTAATTTGATTCCCAAAACAAACTTAGGAGATAGAGGCCATTATTATATTTTCTTTTTATTGATGTGTTTTGTTTTTACATTGCAGTCATTTAGATTTATTTCTACTTCACAGGAGGTCTTCTATAACAAAGTAAAACACTTAAGTAAAACTAATAATACAATGACTTCATCTGAAAGTACATGTAGCATTTCATATCTCTACAAGTCTTCCTAGGTTTCCCTGAAACTATTTCTTTTATCATATCTTATTGCACAATAGACAGTATCCCATTGCATTCATATACTCTAAGTTGTTCATCTATTCTTCAATGGATTATTCCTAGATTTTCTCACTTTATCAGTAATTCTGAGGAGTAATCATTTCCCATCCCCACTTCATCACAAAGTTCATTTCAGCAACCAGGTTTTCCTTGTTGGTGAAACAAGAACAATCTTTCTGTTCATTGGCCCTGCTGCCTTTTGAAGGACAATATGGATAATACCATTAAGACATGTAGAGGAATCATTAGCTCCTCTGCTTTGAGCTGAAAGAAAGTTCCCACAGATATCCTGCTTAAAATTTCCCATCACTGTTACAGCATGCCTCCAGGGTAGGCTTGTGATCTGTTTATTTCCCAAACTCCTCATCTGTCTTTTTTTGCTATTTGGGTGGCCTATGCTTTATTACAAAGTCAATACCATTTCCATTTGTTGCTCTTTACCCAAATGCTCTCCATCCTTGCTTCACCCCTCTGGTTCCTGAGTTTCCTCACACTTTCCTCCTACATGATTTTATATAAAATAATTCTCTGCTTCCCAATTCTTTTAACCTAAATGGTTTCTTTTAAATGAGGAACTAGCCTTCTAGAGCCATGTTTTAGATCTGGATATTCCTTGCCCAATCCTAATGACACCTGATGTCAAATTCTTGAAATCAGAAACTTCTAGTTCTATATCATTTCAACTACATAGCACTGCCTAGTAATGAAAATATTCATGGCATCTCATTCTTGGAACCTATCTTGGCATCTAATTTGGCATCAGATTGGTAGTGTAGATATAGGGCTCTCTGCCCAGGAACATAAAAGCCTGCTAGTGGTGTGGGATCAGACCTACTAGTACTTTGTAGAGATTGGGAAACCTGGTTTGCTATTTGAATTAGGTTACTTGAACATATGTTCTTGGATCTTCTCTGGGCCAATGTTCTCTCTGATTTGAAAACACCAGAGTTAAAAATAGCCCTTGCTTTTAAATTGCTTGGTTTAGTCACACAGAAAACCCACCCTGCACAAATAAACATTTTCAGCTTTTTCTATGGGACCAGACTGAGAAAGTTCCTCACCAAATCACTGTGCTTTTTGGTAATTCTCTAATAATAATAATGATAACTAAAATTGATATAGTGTTTTAAATGTTTTGGCAAACTATTTCACATAATTATCTAATTTAATTTGATTCCCATAACAACCCTAGGAGATAGAAGCTATTATTATATTTTCTTTTTATTGATGTGTTTTGCTTTTACATTACAGTCATTTACCAATTTATTACTACTTTACAAGAGGTCTTATAAAACAAAGTAAAATAGTTAAGTAAAATTAATATTATAGTGACCTCATCTGAAAGTACATGTAGCATTTCATATCTTTATCACCAACCCCAACCTATGTCTTTTTAAATGAGCAAATGTTCATTTTCTCTTCCTCCTGTCTACCCTGATAAAAAAGATTAAAAATTTCCTGGAACAGATAAAACACATTTTCTCAATGGCTCTATGTGCATATGTGTGTGTATATATATATATGCATGCATGTATACTATGTCTGTATATACACCATAAATTGAATTTCAACTATTATTCAATTGGCTATTCCTAGATTTTCTCACTTTCTCTATTATATGTATTCATGCACATGCATGTGCACATATACATGTCACGGAGAAAGGACAGATTTAAGGCACAAATTATATATACTATGGATTATATTATATATTATACATACTATATGTGAATATGTATACATACATACATATGTGGGTAGTTGTGTGTATATAATTCTATACCTACATCTGTGATGAATAGCTTGCTTCAATATTTAGTCCTCTGGGATCACGAATGATCATTATATGGTCATGGTTATCATAGCTTTCAAAGTTGTTTGTTTTTGTAGTGTTGCTACATTGCAAATTGTTCTACTGGTTCTGCTAATTCTGCATCATCTCATATACATCTTTCAATGTCTTTTTATTTTAGTTTATTTAAAAAATTTTTGACTCTTATCTTTTGTCTTAGAATCAATACTGTATATTGGTTTCAAGGCAAAAGAGTTGTAAAAGCCAGGCAATGAAAGTTAAATGACTTGCTCATGGTCACACAGCTAGGAAGTGTCTGAGGTCAAATTTGAACCCAGGACCTCTCATGCTCTAGTCCTGGCTCTCAAACCACAAAGCTACCTAACTGACCCCCTCCATGTCTTTTAAAAAATATCTATTTCCTCATTTTTTTACAGCATAATAGTACTTCCACCACATTCATATGCCACAATTTATTCAGCCATTCCTCAATTGAAGAGTGCTCTCTTAGTTTCTAGGTTTTGGTCACCATAAAAAGAGCTACTATAAATTTTTCTGTACTTAAAGGACTATTTTCTCTTTCCTTGACTTCTTTTGGATATCAGCCTGGTAGTAAAATATTGAGTCATGCTTTAAATGAGAAAACTAAGACTAAGAGAATTAAGTGATTTACTCAGGGTCACACAGCTGTTATCTATTATAGGATTTGCACTCAGATCTTCCTGATGCTACATTTCATATTCTATTCACTATGCCACCTGACAGTCTCAAATGTTCTTAGTAATTCAATAGCATCAGGTGGCTATTTAAAAGTGGATAATTGCTCAGAAAATGTCTTTGTCTATGTTTTTTGCCAATGCAAAAATCCCATTTAGACTGTATAAAGAATTAAAAATATATTTAAGTTGTTTACTTTCAAAACATTTTATCCAATTATTACAATTGTGGGGTTGAAAGGGACTTCCAGAGGCATTTAATTAAGCTGATATAAAAACATAAATCCCTTCTTTAACATTTCTTCTTTAATTAATTTTTTTCAGTGAACAAAAATCTGATTTCTCTACCTCCCACCTCTCCTATCCTATTGACAAAAAGAAAATTGTAAAACATGTATACACAGTCAAGAAAAACAGATTCCTATATTGGTCATTTCTAAAAACAATATCTCTCATTCTACATCAAGAATTCATCGACTGCCAGATGAATAGTATGCTTCATTGTTGTCTCCTGAAATTATGGTTATCTTCTGCAACATTTCTGATAAGTGATCATTAAGTTTCTATTTGACTACTCTCAGTGACAGAGAATTTACTACCTTCAAGGCATTGTTGGGTTGTTAGAAAGGTCTTCCTTGTTTTGAAATGAATTCTCCTGGTGTAAAAGTGAAATTTGGGAAATGCCATCTAAAAGTATATATATATATATATATATTTACTATGGACATGTGGGAGACTTTGAAACTACATTTCCCATGATTCCTCATGGTAGACAAAAAGTGGGATGATGTAAGAGAAGGGATATAAACTCCTGTAGTGACTTTGAACTTGCTTTTTGGCTACTGGCGCAGGAGGAGAAGGGAAGTAATTATGGCTAGGCGGCAATTTTGAATTCTTACAAGCATGTGGTCTAATGCCTTTCTCTATCAGCATGGCTTTAATTAAAATACTAATTTATATTACTATATCAGCCTTTATTATTTTTAATCTTAATAATTATGGCAACCTTACGAAGTTTGGATTAAGAATTCTCAATTTTCTAGATAGTCTAAGAGGAAGCCATGCTACTCTGGGACCCAGAGTCTCAGAAGTGATCTTTTTCCTCACCCAGTCCTCTCCCGATTTTCCCCAGCCTAGAGGCTGTTTTACTGGGAAGAGAGACAATGGCTTTAATGGCTGCTGGGCTGCAAATTATTTTGCTCAATGCCCCGGGCCTGGTGGCCCTTGCGGACGCAAAAACTACAGAGAGCCCAGCCAGTATCATCTCGCCGCTGATCTCCTGACTACAAGCCTGCCAGCGTTCCAGTGCCTATGATCTCCGCCACTTTTGCTGACTCACCGGAGCAGACTCGCTGCTGGTGCTGCTAGTCCTGTTCTGAGCCCAGAACCCCGAACCCCAACAGCAATGACCCCCGGCTGCTGCTTTTGCCAAGATTTTTGGAGACTTCTGCCACTACTGCTTAGGCTTGGGTAATATATTTCCACTACCCTCCCTTGGTAATGGCCTGCATTCTAGCCCTCCACGTGTTTCTCTAAAGACCTAATTTAGGTAACCCCCACTCACACAGGCTCTACACATGGGATTTTCTACAAAGCTGACCTAAGCTGTTCTCTAACCCTGAGCCCACATGAACCTAGCATCTGAATCTCTCGGGCCCATGGCCTATTCAAACTTTTGCGATTATTAAAAGCTGAACTTAGGGGAAGAAATTTCACCCCATACCTCCTCAGAACTTTGAGCAAAGACTGATTATAAAAAAAAACAAACCTTTCAGAACTGAATGACTTTTAAAGAGACTGTATCTTACTGTATTTTGCTAATTAGTTTTGTAAATTAATCCTGCTTATTTCGTTGATTTTCCTGTTGCACTGAATCATTTTGCCCTAATGAAGTTTCTGCTTATGATGTTATTATATTTCCTAATTAATTAAAGCTTACTGTATCAGAAACAATGCGGTTATATGTACCACCTATGAACATCTTATAGGAGCACATGTCTTTAAAATTTATTCTGTCTTGGTAATTGTAAAGAAACTTGGAAGTTTCCATGCTTTGAGAATTACCTTGTAATTTTACAAGAGGTCTTACTTTAAATCCTAAAGAATTGTTGTCTTAAAGGATAAGCTTTTAATTATTTTATTATAAGAGAAATTATTGCCTTAAATGGGTAGAACCATTTCCTACCCAGGATTTTTTTTAAAACAGGAAGTCAAGGAGCTCCTGCATATTCTTATCTGATGATAATTTAGACCAGAAGGTTTCTTTTTTAAATCTCAGATTTTGCTATGGAAGCAATAACAGAATTTGTTGAGAAACTCTTAGCCAAGGTTTACAAGTTGTAACAAGTATATGATTTTAAACATCATTGTTTATTGTTTTAAAATGTGCTATTGGAAATAATGGTACTCTACTTGAATGTGCATTATGAATCTGCTATTTTGTAAAACCCACTTTCTCTCACAGAAAATCTCATTTTTGGATAACAAAACCCTTCTAGTTCTAAGCTATATATATATATATTTGATTTTTAAAACATTTTTTTTAATTAGAGCAATTGATTTTTCCTTTTTCTCATCTTGTACTGGAAGTACATATATAATCATTATTTATCTTTTTTTATAAGCTTAATGCAAACACATGAAGAGCCTTGAGACTATGGGATTATGATTAAATGCCTCTCTGATTCCAGAGGGGAACATAAAGCCATTAATTCGTGCTAAAGAAAGCACATGGTCAGAGACTTGACTGACTAAAAATCTGCATGAATTGCAGGAGTTCTATGCCAATACTTTAGGGCTTGGAAATTGGGGTTTGAGTCCTGGAGTCCCAGTCTTTTCTAAAACTTTAGAGGACATGGGTCCCCTCGACTTAGATTCCTAGAAAGTGCCTAAGATTGGTTATTTATTTGGCTCACTTCCCTGAAAAGCTGATGGTAAATCAGATCAGAGAGAGACATTTCCTTTAGTCCTGGCCCTGAATGGGTAATTGCAAACTGCTGAATTCACTTTAATTAGGCCTTCATTCAAAGGTCTAAGTTTATTTTCCCTACATTTTTTGCACATTTTACATTTCATTCACAAGTTAATTTTTTCCTTTTCTTTCTTGAATTTTATTCATTTTGCCATCCTTAGTTGACCTGAGGCACCCTTTTTTAAAAAAAGAAGGTGTTTAGAATTTCCCTCAGGGGGATGGGATGTGTGTTAAGTTTTTTTAAAATTCGATAATGTAAAAATATATGTATATTTAACTCTTTTAGGAGTAATTTCAGGGGGAATTGTATAAATCTTAGAAGAAAATGTATGTTTTGTAATCTATAATGTAAAGTTTAAATTCTTTTGAGAATAATTTCAGGATAAGGATCCTGCCATTGTACACTGTTATACCAATAGGGGACTGCCCCCAAATTGGTTTTTTGTCAATGCGGCTAGTTTTATCCATTTGTTTATCCATTTCTTTTATCCCCCAAATTCCTAAATTTTAGAAGTTGTCTATTTTTACAGGTCCAGCAAAGGAAAAGGGCTAACCTTTTTTTTGTCGGACCTCAGGGGGAATTGTAAAAGTGAAATTTGGGAAATGCCATCTAAAAGTATATATATATTTACTATGGACATGTGGGAGACTTTGAAACTACATTTCCCATGATTCCTCATGGTAGACAAAAAGTGGGATGATGTAAGAGAAGGGATATAAATTCCTGTAGTGACTTTGAACTTGCTTTTTGGCTACTGGGTGCAGGAGGAGAGGGGAGGTAATTATGGCTAGGCGGCAGTTTTGAATTCTTACAAGCGTGTGGTCTAATGCCTTTATCTATCAGCATGGCTTTAATTAAAATACTAATTTATATTACTATATCAGCCTTTATTATTTTTAATCATAATACTGGATAGCTCTTATCCATTGCTCCTAGTTCTGCTTTTGGAGCCAAACAGAACAGTATAACCCCTCTTCCATATGAGAGCCCTTCAAATATATGAGGACAGCAAATTTTCCCCCTAAACTAAATATTCCCAGTTCCTTCAACTGGTCCTCAATCATTTTTATATCCTGTTTGCCACTTCTGGGTATGCTCCAGATTAACAATGTCCTTTCTAAAACATGGCTCAAAGGTAAATATGATTTTTCTGATATGATCTAACCAGAATTTAACAAATTCTACTCAATTCAAGAAGTATTTAGGTACCTAAGGTGTTCAGACTCCTGTGCTTGAACTAAGGGGCATATAAAGTTGAGGTATATTGTGATCCTTGACCACTTGTAGCTCACAAGTTAATAGAGGGAGAAAACATACACATAGTTTAACCAAAATAATGTTTCATGAGTCAGAAAGGAACAAATAAAGTGTTCTGTGATGTTCCATGGAAATCAAGGAGAGCTTCATCAACTGGTCTTATGGCAGACGACTCCTCTGGCTATGTAGAAAAACTATAATTTTCTGCTGACCAAAATATACCTTTAAAGTCAATAGTTTTATTGCTGATGGATATATACAACATAAGGGCAGCAAGGGAGTGTAGTGGATAGAGTGCTGGGTCTAGAGTCAAAAAGACTCATCTTCCTAAATTCAAATCTGGCCTCAGATCCTAGCTATCTAACCCTAGGCAAGTCATTTAACCCTGTTTGCCTCATTTTCCTTATCTGTAAAATGAGCTAGAGAAGGAAATGGCAGACCATTCCAGTATCTCTGTCAAGAAAACTCCAAATGAAAGCACAAAGAATTGGACATGACTGAACAACAGCAACAAAACAGAGTGGAGTTTTAACAGAAAAGACTATTTACCTCAAAAGATACTCACAGAAGGGTAGCTAGGTGACCCAATGGATGGAGAACCAGGCCTAGAGATAGAAGGTCTTGGGTTCAAATCTGACCTCAGACACTTACTAGTTGTGTGAACCTGGGCAAATCATTTAACCTCCATTGCCTAGCCCTTACCTTTCTTCTGCCTTGGAACCAATATACCTTATTAATTCTAAGATGTAAGGTACAGGTTTAAAAAAAGATAATCACAAATATACACTCTCTTTTCAATATGAAGATAACATAATCCTCCTTTCCTCTGGACCACCTCAATTTCTGGGAAGGAGAAGCAGTTAAGGAACATAGTCTTGCTCATTTCCCACAGAACTGGGTTCCAGTTCCAAGACCAAAAATGAAAATCTGAACACCTTAGTCCCAGGTACCCTGGCTTCTCAGGTTTCCACGATGAAATGATTGGCAGTTTCAACACTCTGACTGCAATCCTGGCTCTAAGGTCACCTTTGGCATCTGTTACTAAGGAAGAAAAACAATACAGAACAAAAACAAATACACCTGGGTTCATTTCTCAGAGCCAAGGTAAAAGAAGGAGAGTAGAGGAAGGGTAAGTCCCTCCATCTCACCTCAGGGTGTCCTGAATTCAGTCAGTAGGAGCACAACCAAAAAAAAAGGTGAAAAGAGAGCAACCATCTCAGTCTTGCCAAAGAAGCTATCCTACCCATGAAGTCGGGATATAACAGGATCCATGATAGACAAAATAGGAATGCTTAGAAGCCAGTTTGTGACAAAGAGAAATGTGAGTCAAGAACATGGAGGACCTTGATCTTACATTTTTAGATTAGTTTTTGTTCTTCTTCAGCTTCATTTGCATGCCAATCTATGAGGTTGCTTGGAGCAAATAAATGAGGTTTTATAGACTCAGTATCCAAATAGCTTTTATTTTTGAGTTCCCAAAATGTGTTTCAAGGATACAAGATTTCCCTTAGGGGTTAAACAAAAGTTATATGAAATTTTCAAACTCTAATTCAGGTGTTTGCCTAAGACTGCGAATTTTAAATCAGCACTGGAAATGGGAATCCAAAAGAATAGACAATCAGTCTAGGAGGGAGAATTGTGCCTAGATTTTATAAACGGTCCTTGTTATGTGCTATGGGTCATTACCTCGTTTTATGTACTAAAGAACTTTAGACTACCATTATCAGGGAAAGGCTTTCTAGTAATAGGTCAGGGATATAGTAAGCCTAGATTATAAAAAAGCACTTGCCAGTTGTTATATCATGCTGCCCTTGTAGAAGAGGGAATAATAATAATAGGCTACAGGACAATGAATGGCAGACTTAACTAGCTAAATGAAGGGACCTAAAACACAATTATCAATATCAACTTGGGGGTGAGGATCTTTAATGGAATGACTTAGAAACCAGTCTTTCTCTATGATCTGTTTAACATTATTAGTTATTTGAATGAAACTATAGAAGCATTCTTATCAAATCTGTAGATCTCCTTGAATCTGGAAGAGATAAGTTAAAGGTTAGGTGACAAAGACAATAAACAAAATTATCTCAACAGGATTAGAACAATGGGCTAATAAGAATAGGAAGTCAGAGACAGACTAAAAATATTGTCTAAGGACCAGCCCAGCTAATAGCAGTGGGGTTTGTCATTGGTAGGTTGGGGACCAAACTATAAATTCTTTGGCCTTGGTAAACCATGAAACAAAGGAAAATCCAAAAAGTTCCTTAGTCTTTTGCAGTCAACTTTCCCTTTTATAGTGATGGTGATTGAAGAGCAAAAAATGGAACGAGTACTAAAATCACATTTTAGACCGTCTGTAAATAATAATTTAACTATATCTTTTCCATATGGGAAATCTTTGCACAGTGATCAAAACTGGAAAAACTGAAGTACATCAGTATTGATATCCTTGAGATAAATGAAGAGAGGCAACAAACTAGAGTGGATAAAAAACTCTCCTCAGGGGCAAGAAGACCTCTTATTCCAGACACAACAATCTTCCCATAGATTTAATCTGAAATTCTCATCACACTTGCTTATCTGTGTACTTATTGTAACTGTCCAATAGAATGTATATCTCTTGAGGGCAAGGATCATTTTTCATTTGCCTCTGTTTCCCTCAGTTCCTAGTATATGTCTAGTGCATAGTAGATATTACTATATTGCAAGCACAAAATAATTGTAGCAAGGCTGTCTTGGTTTGACAAAGCATGGAGAGTCTCAGTGTTTCTTACAGTGGGGCATGAGCAGATATATTTCTAGCATCTCCTTCTCCTTCTCCTCTTCTCCAAGGAACTCTAAGCTACTCCAAGAACAACTGACTACTCTATTCTCTTCAGAGAGAGGGGGTATCAAACTAGAATTATATTCTATCTGATCCCTTAAATATTTTTTATCTAGATAATGCAGTTTTCATGTTCAAGCTAAACTCTTGATTGCTGTTTCTTAATGGAGAAAGGGAGGTTCCAGGCTTTATACCCAGTATTTTGATTCCCCTTTGTTTCCACAATGAGTACACATAGCAAACAAGAAAGAAACTCATTTATTCAAATAAATAGCAAAATAGAAATCCAATAAAGTATACATATGAGAATATATACTGTCAACGTCACATGAAAGTTCTTCCCTGAGGGAAAGTTACCCATCCACTCAAGTTCAAATAAGGTCTATTGTTAGTATAAGACAAGTGAAGTTGGACTTTCATGTGACAAGGTCAAACCTGGGTCCTTCACCTTTAAGCTTAGTAAACTGGAGTTCATTAAATCTTTCTAGGCTACAAGTTTGGGGGCTTCTAGATTCCACGTCGACAATACCAAATAATACAGATTAATGGAGTTTTCCCAAAGGGAGATATCCAAAGAGGAAAATTCCTAAAGTCTCTAGTGTAGCAAGTTGGAGACAGGCAAATAATAGAGGTTGTCAGTTTCTCTCATGTTGACTTTTGAGAGTCTTTTTTACCCTTCAACCACCTGAAGTAGAATGAACATTGTCCAAAGTCTTCTCCCTCAAAGCTGGAAGTCAGAAGAGCCTGAACTGATTGGGTCTCCTGTCTTTTCTGATCTCATCAACTGTACCAGTGAGGAGAAAGTCACATACCCATGGGCTTTGGGACTCAGCTTACATAAGATCAACTGGTACAGTAGGGAGAGTATCAGATTTGGAATCAAGAGTCGCAGAAGACGAGTTGGAATTTTAAAGCTACTATTCATTACCTGTATGAAAGATGAAGGGAAAGCCAAGAAGGGGAGACTTTATATAGCTTCTCTGGGCTGATTATAAATGCAGTGAATGGAAATTACAGTGAGGTAGATCTTGATTTGAAATGAGGAAAAAACTTTCTAATATTCAGAGGTCCTCAGAAAATAGAATGATCTCTTTTGTTATAGTTAGTGAATTCCACAACACTGGAAATCTTCAGATTGGATAACTACTTATAGAGATGATAAAGGGAAAACCTATCAAGTTACAGGTTAAACTAAATAAATGACTTTTGAGCCTTTCACCAACTCTGAGATTCTGAGATACATACATCATACACAATATGAATAAATGCCACTTTGGACAAAACATTATGTAATTCATACTATTAGTGACTAGGACATTGTCTACTCATTGCTTCATGTACTCCTGACATCCATCCTCTGAGATATGTAGGATAGGTATTGTGAGGTTGAAAAGCTGAAAGAGAAATGACTTGGCCAAGATCATATAGGTAAAATGAGAATTTGAATCCAGCTCTCCTGACTCCCAATGCAGGGCTCTTTCTAGTATATTACACTGCCTCCAGTTAAGCATTGGCCTTCCTCCTTGACTTGTCATTGTGACTAATTGTTGAGATAAAACATTTTCTAGGGTAATGGTTCCCAGTAATTGAAGCAAACTGATCTTTCTATTCCAGGAAGTTTACAGACAATGAAGGATGTGAACATAATTAATCTAAATCTCATTTCTAGAAGTGCAAATAAACAAATAAAACGCAAAATTGTGGGAAGTGCTAAAAAGAACACTGAATTTGGAGTCAGGAGCCCTAGATTCTTGCCCTGGATTTTGCCATTACCTCCCTGGGTAACCTTGGGCAGTTCATCTCTCCAGAAAGGGGAGCCTCAATCTTTGTAAAATGGAGCTAATAATCATTGTTCTGCTTTCTTCACAAAACTATGGTGAGCCACAAATGAAATACATGTGACATTTGTACTGTGATTACAAATCTCCATAGCAATGGAAATGTCTGTCATAGGAACTGTATAATATACACAGTGAATTTCTCACTGCTTCCTCTTACCTCCTCCTCCACCATTCCTTTTGACCATTTTCTGGCCTGTCTGATTCCCAGGAACTTAGAGAACTGTTTGTTCACTTTCCAAACATAAATCTGTTTTATTGTTCAACACTGAACATAAAAAATGGGTGATAGATGCCAGGTACACACATGCCAAAAATCCTCATACAACTTCATTTCTACTGATTACTAATAAATTCACAGTATTTTTCACAGAGATAATTTTCCTAAATGATTTCATGTTCAAAAAAGTAGAGCCAGAGAATCTCAGAGCTAGTAAGGACCAAAGATCTAGTCCAATCCTTATCTGAAGCAATAATCATGGCTACAACATCCTGACATCCAGTCTGTTCTTAAACACTTCCAGTAATAGAGAGTGCATTACCTTCTGAAGCAGCATATATAAGCAGGTTCGAAATATTGATTTTAAGTGTGAGCTGCTTTATAGTCTTTCTACCTCCTTCTCCATTGTCATTCCAGAATCCTATGACTATATTCTGAGTTCCTAGCTCTGGGAGTGGCAGCATAAAAAGCAGAGCTAAAAGGGGCCTTAGAGAACATCACAGAATTTTAAGAGTTAGAAAGAACCTCAGCAGCCATTAAATTTAACCCCTTCCACAAAGGAATCTCCACTGGATGGCAGATCCAGCAAGTGGTTATTCAGCTTCTGCTTGAAGATATTCAGTGGTGGGAAACCCAGTGTCTCTCAAGGCAAATTCCACATTTCTATAGCTCTTAAATGATATAGAACATATTTCCTGAAGATTAAATTTTCCTCTTTGATCTTAACACTTAAATTTCCTCATTGCTGTATTCTCTCTCCTTATATGGGTGAGAATAACTCAATCAAAGTTATACAACTAATGCCAGAACCAACTAAGTTCTACCTTAAATACCAGGCTGACAATTAGGAGCTAGTCTCTGCTAAATGCTCTAATCAATTTCCCTTTCTAATCACCAAAGATCCATTCCATGACAGTGAGGCATGTAGTGTTCCTGTTAGATTCAAAGAGCTTTAGGGGTAGAGACTATACTAGAACTTTGCCGGGCACATTTTTAAAAAACTCCTATCTTCTGTCTTAGAATGGATAGTAAGTACTGGTTTCAAGGCAGAAGAGCAGTAAGGGCTAGACAGCCAGGTAACTAGCCTAGGGTCACACATTTGGGGAGTGTCTGAAGCCAAATTTGAACTTAATTACCAATATGCCTTTAAATAAACAATCAATACTTTTGAACATATCCATCTATATCAATATTATTCATGATAGTACCCAGGTCCTCCTGTTTCCAGGCCTGGCTTCTCTGACCACTGAGCCACCTAGCTGTACCTACTTCATAAATTCTTGTTCATTTATAGGTTCCAGTTCCAGCTCTGCTACTGATCCTATATAAAACCTTGAGAAAGTTTCTTCTCTCTGCACTTATGTTCCTTCATTTGTAAAACTGAGGGACTATGGTGAAGCAGGTTAGACTGGTTCTCAGAATCTCAGTTAGAAGGGCCTCAGAGGCATTTAGTACAAATAATATCTCAGCAAGAAGCCTTTCTGCAACATAATGGGGAACATACTGGTCATTCAGCCTTTGCTGAAAGATCTCCATTGAGGGAAACCCACATTCTTCAGAGGCAGCCCATTCCACTTTTGGACAGATTTAATTGTTCTGAAATTTTTCCTAAATATTCTTAGGTCATTCCTAAAACTTCTTTAGGCAATCAATCAATACATCCATACGCATTTATATAGTGCCCTACTATGTAAACAGGCACTTATGTTAGGTAGGTATTAGGGAGAATTAAAAAAAAATAAACTACCACTCCAGAGATTTCAGTTCTATAGAAGGTAATATGCCTGGTTTCTATTCATTCATGCTGGACTCTTCATAACTCTGTTTGGGTTTTTCTTGGCAAAGACAGTGGGAGTGCTTTATCATTTCCTTCTACAACTCATTTTACAAATGCCAATTTGAGGCAAACAGGGTTAAATGACTCATCTAGGGTCACATAGCTATTAAGTGTTTGAGGCCAGATTTGAATGCTCTCTCCACTGTGGCTGGAAAGGTAGAAGGAACTAGAATAGAGTACATCCTGTTTTTGCTTCTGGTAGCAATGGGAAGCTACTAGAGTTTATTCAGAATGAGGTGAAATGATCAGACTTGCATTTTAAGAAAATCATTTTAGTGAAGAATGAATTGAATGAAATGGTGAGACTTGAGACAGGCAGACCCACCAGAAGGTTAATCAGTAATCAAGATAGAAAGTGATGAGTCTACACTAGAGTGATGGTAATGTCTGAGGAGAGAAGGGGGCATATTGGAGAGATGTTAAAGGTGAAAGTGACAGGCCTTGGAAAAGTTTGGATATGGGGGGTAAGAAATAGTGAGGAATCCATGGTGATTCCTAGATTGGGAAGAATTGGGAAGATGGTGTTGTCTTCTACAATAACAAGGAAAGTAGGAGCAGAGAGGAGGTTTAGGGGGAAAGATAATAAGTTCTGTTTTAGATATATTGAGTTAAAGATATCTACTGGATATCCAGTTTGAGATATCTGAAAGGAAGTTGGAAGTGTAAGACTGTAAGTCAGAAGAGAAATTAGGTAAGGAAAGGTATATTTGAGAATCATCAGAATAAAGATTATAATTAATTCCATGGGAGCTGATGAGATCCTAAGTGAAGTAGTGTGAGGGAGAAAAGGATCAGGACAGAACCCTGAGGGACACCTACAATTAGAGGGTGTGATCTGAAGGAGGATTCAGTAAAGGGGACAGAGAAGGAGTTACTAGATAGATGGAAGGAAAATCAGGAGAGTGTCCTGAAAACCTAGAGATGAACAGAACCAAGAGAACATTACATATACAATTGTTTGAAGGATACTTATTAATATCCACCTTTAGAGAATGAACTGATAAATAGAAACATGAAAGACAGTTTATATATACATTTGTTTTTGATCAAGCGATGCCTTCTTTAGATGCCTTTTCTAGTACAGGAAGGGGAAGGAGGGAGGAAAATGCCTCAGAATTTTAATATAACCAACAAACAAATTAATTTTTAAAATAAATTAAAATAATCTAGAAAGAAATGAGTATCAAGTTGGAGAGAGAGAGTGATCAACAACATTAAAGGCTATAAAGGTCAAGGAGAATGATGATTGAGAAAAGGCCATTGGATTTAGCAAGTAGGAGAGCATTAGTAACTTTGGAGAGAATAGTTTTGGAGGAATGATAGTGTCAAAAGACATAAGGGGTTAAGAAGAGAGTAAAAAGTGGCGGCACCTATTGTAGATGACCTTTTCAAAGAGTTTAGCTACAAAAGGCAGAAGAGAAATAATTCAATAGTTAGCAGAGAAAGAAGCATCAAGTGAGAGGTTTTTTTCAGGATAGGGAAGACATGGGCATATTTGTAGGGAGGAGAGGAGCCAGGAGAGAGGGAGAGATTGAAAGTAAATGAAAGAGTGGGGATAGCATAGGAAGCAATCCATTAGAGGAAATGGGATGGAATGGGATCACTTGAACAGGATACTTCATATGAAACAGGAGAAGAAAGTCAAAAAAGGCATCTGAGTAATGAGAGATGAATAAAAGGGGGTAAGTAGGAATTCATACAAATGGCCTCAATTT
Organism: Gracilinanus agilis; assembly: GCF_016433145.1. NCBI lineage: Eukaryota > Metazoa > Chordata > Mammalia > Didelphimorphia > Didelphidae > Gracilinanus > Gracilinanus agilis. Next base: position 78,368,763 of record NC_058131.1, read on the forward strand.
TTTTCTGTAAAATATGAGGCAAGGTTCTCAGCTGAGAGATTGAGGAAAAGAGGAACCATGGGAGGTTTGAGGAAAGATATAAAAGTTTGGAAGAGCTACTATGGAGAGTGAAGTGAATTGATAAGTAAAGCATTGCCTAGGATTGCCTAGCAGAAGTGAAGGTCCAGTTCAAGTTGTGTAACAAAAAGTTGGACCCAGCTAGAACAGTTGTGTGTATTTTCTTCACCTTCAATCAAAGATGTCTACAAAGATGATGAATGGTAGAAGTGATCCAAAGGCTGAGTCTTGGCTAGGCATAATCGGTGACCTGATAACAGAGCTAGGGATTTAAGAGAGGAGGACAGTGTAGAGTTGAATTGGTTCAATGCAGTCAAGATAGGGAGAGAGAATAGCTAGTGCATGGGAGATGCCTTGGGAAAGAATCAAGTTTTGGAGGTCACAATGAAGATGAAAACTGGTTTTGTAAGGGAAAGCACAGGGAGATGTTTGTGGAAAATTAATATTGTTTTATGATATTTTTGTGAAATAATTTCCCCTTAGTCCCCACTAAAGTCAAAACTTCGGACTTCCAGCATTCCCCCATTGAAAACATGTTGGGATTTTTTGTCTTTGTTAAAGATAAAAGGATTAAGGGCAGAGTTGGCCAGCCATAGTGAACCCAGGCTGAGTTGAAAAATTAAGCAACCATGTAGAACTCACTTAAAATAAAGTGGTCCAGCTATGTGGCAGAATATACCGGTATCTTCTGCATCCCAACAAGGACATATTCCTCTTGTGATGCAATAATAAAGGAGTTGCAGTCTCTAAGTCCATATCCTGGCTACATACCAACCAGACATGTAAGAGACCTATGCTGGAAGGGTGAGAGCCTTTTCTTTTTGGATGTTAGAGACAATTGATCAGATTAAGATGCTTTGACCTGTCAATAAATTAATTTAAAATTAAGGAATATTGCCTCTGGAGAACTATCGTTAGAGGTAAAAAGACAATAAGGGACACACGTCTATCTACCTATATACAAAAACTATAAAGTTGTCAGGGAAAGCTCATGAGATGCAAGGATTGTTTTATTCTTTACACTTACACCCTCACCTTCTTTCACATTGCCTGGCATACCATACCGTAGGAAAAGGCCAGTTTGGCTTACACCAAGAAAGTGGAGAAGGGAGTTAGATTGGGGAGGGAGTTATAAACCACCAGCCTTCCTGCGGGTTTTGCCCTCTGCTCCCCGGCCTTAGTTATGCGGAGTCTAGAAAATAATCTCAAACTCTCAAAGTCAATGAGAAAATGAGGGCAAAGTGCGATCCACCTGAGAAGACCAATGGTGGGAGGGGGTGGGGCGGAGCCAGGGGTGGGGCCAATGGAGTGACGTGTTCCAATTAGTTCCTCCACTCTTTATTCAACCCTGGGTCCCCAAGTCCTTAGAGACGTGGCTTTTCACCAGGAAGAGACTGTGGGGACCGGAAAATAGAGGCAGCCAGGAGAGTAAAACACTGAGGTTCACTTTCTTTGACTAGCGCTGAGTCCTCTGCGCATGCCCTGCCTCACGCCTGCCCTCTGCGCATGCCCACTTGCTATCTCAGGGAGGCGGTAGCCTCGCCCTGCCAGGAGAGGGGCCGAAGGGCACATCTCTGCGCATGTGTATCTGACGGAGCTCGGAGCCCGGCTACGGGTCGTTGGAGCCCATGGAGCGGCGCTGGTGAGGCCGAATCTGGGAGGGTGAAGCCCTTACTGGGTCTAGGTCCCACCTCGGGGGCACCTAAAGCAACTGCTGGGTCTTGTGAGAGCTCGCGGAAGCGCAGGGATGGCCGCAGCCCCTGACGCGCTAGGGGTGCCGAGGAGGAGTCCGAGAATAAAGCTCGGGTTCTCCTGATTTCCAGCCCCGCCGCCGCCCGCTCTAGCTAGAAATTCATCCCACTTGACAGAACCTGCCTCGGCTCTAGCCGGCAAGGAACCCCGGGGCTCCTACCCAAACTCTGGGTCATTTCTAAGGCCTTTGGGGCCAGATAACCGGAGTCCGTGAACTTAGTGTTTCTAAGTTTTAATATTTTTTACACCTGTGTTCATTTGGTTTCCTTTATATTTTTCCTTTATATTTATATTTTATATTTCCTTTATATTTATATTCCTCTATATTTTATAATACTAGCTACCATTTATATAATGCCTAGAGGTTTACAGAGTGCTTCACATGTGTTATCTCATTCGATCCCGACAACTCCCCCCCCCCCATGGATGCTGCTGTTATCCTTTATTTACATGTAGGGAAACAGAGGCTGATAAATAATAATTTGTATTTATTTTGCATCTACTATATGCCAGGCACTGTGCTAAGCACTTTAGAATTTTTCTCTCATTCAGCTGACAACAACCCTGGAATAGTACGTGCTAGTATTATCCCTATTTTACAAATGAGGTAACAGGCTGAATAACAATGAAAGCATTTATAGGGTGCCTGCTATGTGTCTGTGCTTAGCACAGTGTTTTACAAATATCTCATTTGCTCCTCAAAACAACCTTTTTTGAGGGAGGTACTATTACTACTCCATTTTATGGATATGGAAACTGAAGCAGACAGAAATTAAGGGATTTACCCAGAGTCACATGGGTAGTGTCTGAGCCTGCATTTAAACTGGTCTTCATGACTCCACACTGTTCTGAGAAGGGATTCCAGGGGCTTCAGCAAACTAAACTTCCCCTGATCTTTTCAACCAGAGGGCACACAAAAAAGGTTAAAATCTTCCCCTTTCAGCTATACTTCTCTCTTTTAGTGGTCTTGGTACTCTCTCTCTATAAATTGTTGTTTATATACCTGTTTAAGGGAGTACAGAGTTCCCTTCTAATTCTGCCAATCTTAGTTCCAAAGTCCTGCCCAGCTCTTAATATAATCATTTTTAGGTTTGAATGCCTAGTGTCAGGCCAAATGCTATATGGTGCTAAAGAAATCTCAGCTAAAAGAATTTATAGTCAAATAGGGGATATGGAAGACACATGTACCAGAGATGAGGACAGCTACCACAACAACAAAGATGAAAATTAAAACTGAGGCAAGGGCTGAAGGTGGGACCCTAGCACTTACCTACAATGTTGTCTAAGTCAATTAAAAAAGGCAAATAATCCCCGAGAGCCATGTTTTGATTTAAAAAACCACACATTAATATTTTCTATGTTTTATTGCATTTCTCTTTATTAGATGTTTCCCAATTATGGTTTAACCTGGTTCTACTACAGTAGGGAAATATTGCAAGCTCAGTGTTCAACTTTTCTGCCCAAGAGCTCTTTCGCTTGGCTAATTTTATTCGTAAAGATGGGTTTTAATCTCTTTAGCTATTGAATTTCTAAAAACATTCCTGAGCAAGAATTAGAATCTTATAACTAGAAATGCCTTTAAAACATTAAAAAAGCCATATATGTGAGGCAGCTAGGTAGACCAGTAGATAGAGCTTCAGGTCTGAACTTGAGAGGACCTGGTTTCAAATTTGGCCTCGGGCACTTCCTAGCTGGGTGACCCTGAGCAAATCATTTAATCCCAATTGCCTAGCCTTTGCCAACCTTCTGTCTTGATACTAAGATTAGGGTTTAGGAAAAAAAAAAAAACTACACATGGATGATTTCTTAGATTATGGAATGTCAGAGTTGGAAAGGACCTTAAAAATGTAGGATATATGACTTAGAAGGAACCTTAGAACATAGAAGAGTAGATTTGGGAAGTACCTTAGATTTAGAATATTGGCTGAAAGATATCCTCAGATGGATGGATTAGATGGTTCCATGGGTCATCTAATCCAACCACATCTAATTTTATTCACAAATAGATTAGGAGAGACTATTCAATGCCTTATTATTATCTGTAGCATTCCCCTGATCTAACCAGTAACCTTAATCTAAAATAAATAAATTTAAAAAAGGAGGTTAGTCTTGTATGGCCTGTTCTTAAACCCATACTGGTACTTAATGATTACTGCTTTCATTTCTGTATGCATTTAAGGGAGCTTACAGCATAAAATATCAGTGTTGGAAGAGAACTGGATTAAATGTTTTAGATCCTTAGATTCTATAGATAAAGTAGCTGAGACTAGAGAGGGAAAGTGATTTGCCTCAAACTAGAGCTTTTTAAGAGAATTCCTGTGTTAAAATTCATGAGTTTGTTTTTATTTTAGTGAAAATTTGACCAAAGAGACTGCTAAAGCCCGCTTAAAAAAACATGATGTTGGAACCAAGTTTTCCCAGTGGTTGTCAACTAAATCCTCTGTCCTACTACCTTTGTTGTTTAAGGAAGGAAAGCTATATCTGCTCTTCACAGTTCGATCAAAGAAGGTAGGTGAAGCATTCTTTCAGTCAGAGTGATCTGAAAAAAACTAACAATAACAATTTCTATTAAGTTTAGAAAGCACTTTTTTCATAACTTTGTGAGGTTAAGTAGTACAAATGTTATTATGCCCATATTAGAGGAGAAAACTCAAGGAGTTATGACAAAACCATAAGGCCCAGGGTTCCTCCTACTACGTTGTGCTGCTACTGCTGCTTTAATTAACGTTCACTCCATGTGCCTTGGCCCCCAATTAACTTTATGTGGGTATACATTTAGCATTAGTTTAGTATTTCTGATGTATTCTTTACACAGAGCAAGGTGTGAACAATCAGATTGATAGTTTAGAGGCCTCGGGAGGCTAGGTGATTTGTCCAAGGTTGTGTTGCTGAAGACAGGGCTTGGATTGATTTTCTTGGTCAAAGTTCAATGCATATAGGATGTAGGAAGAAATCATTGAAACCAGATCTTTCTTTTTACAGAAGAGGAAATTTGAGAACACTTGACTTACTTAAGGTAACATAAATATAACAGCCAAAATTCCACCTAGGTTTTCTAATTCTAGATCCATTGCCTTTTACACTGCTTTATATTGACTCTTTATGGGATGATTTAAAACAGGGCAATCTGGAGTAAAACACTTATTAATTTTATATTCATTGAATGAATTAAGAGAGAATCTTATATAGCCATACATCTAGCATATGTCCAGAAATACAAATACCCAAATAAGCTAGCACTTCATGTAATTCTGCCTCTATTTTCATTGCATGGTATACCAGCTTACTTATGAGGTGATAGGCCCACTATCCTTTACCCTAGTGGTACCACATGGAATACATTCACAAACTGGAATGACTTTTGGACTGGTACCAACTTTATCAGGGGACTTAGAGACCAAGACATATGGGCAATTGATTTAGGGAACTGAAGGTGGTTAGCCTGGGAAGAAAAGATTTAAGCAGGACTAGATTTTTGCCTTTGAGGTAGCTGAAGAATTGTTTTATGAAAGTGACATTAGATTAGTTTTCCTGGACCCCAATAGATAGAACCACAGTTGTTAGATGGAATTTCCCACATTGGTCCCAAAATAAAGAACTTTTTTTGTGATTATAGTTATCAAAAAAAACATAAAATAGGCTACCTCATATTTTATGAGTTTTCTAGGATGAGTCATTGGAATTCCACAAAGTAGAAGATGAATGACAGGTTTTAGGGCTAAAAGGAACCATAGATATTATCTGGTCTAAACTCTTTATTTTATAGACACTGAGGCTCAAGGATCTGAGGTGTATTGGGGATAAGATTTCCTCTTCTTGTAGGGCTTTGACTTAACAGGTCATTCAGTCAATAAGCATTTATTAAGTCCCTCCTTCATATCAGACACTGTACTAGGTGTTAAAGATAACAAAAGCGAAAAAGGAACCTATTTCTGCCCATGAGTAGCTTGCATTCTATTGGGGGTACTACTAAATGCTTACTGAAGAGATCATTCTAGGTAGTAACTAAGGTCCCTTTCACTTCTACTATCCTAATATTGTTGGTATAACTTTTGAAAAAAATCAGTTTTTGTCTTTTGTTATAGTTTTAGTAGGCTTTAATATTAGATTTTGCCTGGATTAAGGTTAATTTGAAGTAGTTAAGAGATCTCATTCAAACAGGGAAGATAATTAAAAATCTTATAATTACAAAAAGGAAGAGAGAAGAATTTGCAAACTATAGGCTTATGGGCTTGACTGATTCCTGGCAAAGTTCTAAATGTAATAAAGGGATAGTTTCTAAATTCTTCAAAGAAGATAAATGATCACTAAGAGCAGCCAGGATGGCTTCCAGAACAGGTCCTATTAGGTTAACTTCATTTGGGGTGGGGGAGGTTTTGGTCTCTTGGGATTTTTGTCCCTAGCCTAACAGATCTGCTATAGATATAATTTATTTATATGTTAGCAAAACATTAACAAAATTTTTATGAACAAGATGGGGAAATATGATCTAGATCAGTGCTGGCAAACCTTTTAGAGATTGAGTGCCAGGCCTTCCCCCTAGAGATCCAGTGTCACACCCCACCCACCCCTCATCTTTCCCCTTTCCCACCCTACCCCAGGGGGAGGGAGGAAGTGCTCCCATTGGCCTGCTGAACAGAGGGATAGGTGATGAGAGGCACGTGTGGAAAGGGGAAGGAGAGTGTCCCTAACACTTTGCTCCCTTCCAGCTATGTGCCACACTGTGAGCTATGCTCCCCTCAAACCTAGCTCATCTCCCACCCCACCATGGGAATCACCTTTGCCACAGACTCAACAGGCTGCTGTGTGCTGCGCTCTCATGTTGCATGTGAATCCCCCCTCCTCTCCCCCCCCCAAAGACTTTACCCCAGACAGGGGAGGGAGGGAAGAAGCACTCCTATTGGCTACTGGGCAGAGGGGCAGGTGAGAGGGGGAGGGGAACAGCTCCTCTCCAGCCCCTCTGGCTTTCTAGCAACACACTCTGGGGGGTGGCAGCAGGTGTGTCCACAGAGAGGGCTCTGCATGCAATTTTTGGCACTCACGCCATAGGTTCATCATCACAGAACTAGATAATAGTTCAGATAGGTGGATTCAATACCATTTGGAATGTCCAAACCCAAATATTATTCATTAATGACTTGATTCAAATTGAAGAGTTGTCTTCAGTGGAATAGCCATGTTAATGGGTAGCCATTTGGATTTGGATCCAGGGAGAACTTGATCAGATCTCATTTCAGATATTGGCTTTAGAAACACTTCTCATTATTTGGAAGTTATTCTTTGTCTCAATCTGGAATGTGCTTTCCTCTTACTTCTACTTATCAGTACAAGTTTTACCATTTGGGGCCAAACAGAACAATAATGCTCTCCTCCTTTGTGTGGTAACCCTTCAGATATTTGAAGGCAAGTTAAGTGTACCAGCATTAAGTGCCTACTCTGGGCCAGGCACTGTGTGGAGCACCCGGATACAAAGACAAACAAAAACAGACCTTGTCCTCAGGAGAGGCAACATTCAGACAACTGTACAAACAAGATGTGTGCAGGAGAACTTCTCAGAGAGAAGACATTAACATTAAAGGCAACCAGGGCTTGCTTCTGGTGAAGGTGGGATTTTTAGCTGAGACATAAAAGAAGCTAGCTTAGGAGGTGGGAGACAAGGAGGTTAAGAGGCCTTGGCATGTGAGGCAGCCAATAAAAATGACTGAAGATGGGGTGCCTTACATGAGGAGCCGCAAGGTGGCCAGTGTCACTGGATGTGAGAGTATGTGAAGAGGAATAAAGTGTAAGAACATTGGAAAAATAGGAAGGGGTCAAGTTATGAAGGGGCAGCTAGGTAGCTCAGTGGATAAAGAGCCAGGCCAGAAGAAAGGGGATCTGGGTTCAAATCTTGATGCAGACACTTCCTAGCTGTGTGACCTTAGGCAAGTCACTTAACCCCAGTTGTCTAGCCCTTACTGCTCTTCTGCCTTGGAACTATTATAAGGAAAAGATGAGTTTAGGTTTGCAGAACTTAGTATCAATTCTGAGACAGAAGGTAAGGGTTTGAAAAAAAAAAGCCAAGTAGGTCCTAGAAGTAAGAGGGAGCATCCAGACTTTATTGAAGAATGGGGATGTCACTTTTTCTTGGCTGACTCTAGAGCCAGAGCTCTAACAATGCATGGGCTATAAGACTTAGTTATTTTTATCACTTGGTTTTGCCGACTTTTTTTTTTTTAAAAACCACAACTCATGGTATATGATGATGATGGAATGCAATTGTGCTATAAAGAATGCTGAACTGCTTGATTTCTATGAGAACTAGAAATATCTACATGAACTGATGCAGAGTGATATAAATAGAACCAGGAGAACATTATATATAGTAACTGAAACATTGTGGGATGATCAAATGTGATTGACTCTGCTATTAAAAGCAATGCAGTGGTCTGGGACAACACTGAGGGACTTACAAGAAAGGATGTTGTCCACATCTGGAGAAAGAACTGTGGGAGTAGAAATCCAAAAGAAAACATGTGATTTATCATTTGTTTATATGACTATGTGATTTGGGGTTTTGGTTTTAAAAGATTACTCTATTATAAAAATGAATAATATGCAAATAGGATTTGAATAATAATATATGTATAATCTAATGAAATTGCTTGTCAACTCTGGATGGGGGGCTGGAAGAGGAGAGGGAGACAAGAAGAACCATGTAACCATGGGAAAAAATTTAAAAATAAAAATAAAATTAAAAAAACTACAACTTTATTACAAGGGAAAGCTCACTGGAGATGGGATATGCAGAAATAAACACGATATAAAAAGAAAATGTATAAAAACTTTAAAAATAATAATCTTTGTCATGCATAGACCTAATGATGTCACTGCTGACCAAAGACCTTCAGTGGCTTTCTGCTTTCTACTTAATCAAATCCAAACTGATTAACTCACATTCACGCTTTATAAATATTGTCTAAAAGTATTCAAGAGTTTGGTGCCCATTGTCCTGGGGATGAAATTTTCCACATTTAGGTATCTGGTCCACTGACCAATACACAATTTGTCATTCAGCTTATAATGGAGGACTTGAGGCACAAAAGACAAAAATTCCTATTTAATTTCTGCCATATGACTAACTACATAATCTATTGATAGCTACATAATCTACTAATTTTCATTTAATATTTAGTTACGTACCTCACCAGGGGAAGTGTGCTTCCCAGGGGGAAAGAGTGAGCCAGGAGACCTAGATGAAATAACCACAGCTCTCCGGGAAGCTCAGGAGGAAGTTGGACTTCAGCCACACCAAGTAGAAGTCATTTGTCGTCTTGTGCCTTTTATAAACAAGGTATGGGCTAGAATTTTGTGTTTTCCCAACTTTATCTTGTGCTGCCTCCTCCCTGAAAAGAATATCATCCAGAATGAGAGCGGTTATAGCCTATTATCTCTATCCTATTATTAGTTATTAGAATATTAGTTAAGCTCTGAGCATAATGATTTTATAAGGATACTGACAAACTAGAGTACATCTGGAGAAGTGGTTCCCAAACTTTTTTGGCCTACCGCCCCCTTTCCAGAAAAAATATTACTTAGCCCCCTGGAAATTAATTTTTTTTAAATTTTAATAGCAATTAATAGGAAAGATAAATATACCTGTGGCCATCACTACTCCCCTGGATCGCTGCAGCACCCACCAGGGGGCGGTAGCATCCACTTTGGGAATCACTGATCTAGAGGAAGATGACCAGGATGGTGAGGGGTCTAAAGGCTCTCTATTCCTATGAAGGTAAGTTGAAGGATCTAGTTATGCTTGGACTAGAGGGAGAAGACTTAGAGGTTACTCTTTCATTGCATGTAAGTACTTAAAGTTATAAAAAAAAAAACTTTTACACTTGTTCTCTTTGACCCTAAAGGGCAGATGTAAGAACAATGGGTCAGATTTCTAGAGAAGGAGATTTGGGCTTGATAAAAAGAGAAATCTCCCTAACAATTAGAATTGGAATAAGTTGCCTCTGGAATTCTTAAGTTTCTTTCTTGTTGAAAATCTTCAAGGAAAGGCTAACTGACCTATTAGCATAGTTTCTGGCACAAGGAAATGCTACATAAATGCATCTTCCCTTCTCCCTTCTTCCAGTAGAGCACTGTGAGACTTATCTTTTTTCATCTTAGCATCTACCTCTCATTATGTAACCTGACACCTCTTTAGTATTTTTTTTGACTTCCATGTAACATTTTTTATTCACATTGAGCTTGCAGTCTACTAAAATCCCTAGATCTTTCTCAAACAAATGTGTGTAGCTACATTTACCCATCTTTTACTTATGTTTTTCTTTAAAGACCCTTACCTTCTATCTTGGAATCAATGCTATGTATTGGTTCTAAGGCAGAAGAGCACTAAAGGCTAGGCAATGAAGGTGAAATGACTTGCCCAGGGCTACACAGCTAGGAAGCATCTGAGGCCAGATTTGAACCGAGGACCTCCCGTCTCTAGGCCTGGCTCTCAATCCACTGAGCCACCCAGCAGCCCCCACATCTTTTATTTGTTAAGTTGGATTTTTGAACCCATATACAGTCTGTTGTTATCCATATCAATATCTTCACCTTAGAGTCAGTGCAGCATTGTAACTTGTCAGGATCATTTGGGGTTCTGTCTTGCATCTCAGGTATGAAACACCTGCTCAACTTTGTCTCATCTGTGTTTTAAGTACCACTCAGCAATGACATTCAAGTTTCTTCTTCTGTAAAATGAGACAATTAAATAAGATGATTTTGAAGTTCTCTTCCAGCTCTCATAATTAGAGAACCTTAGAGTTAAAAGAATTTTAGCAGACATCTAGTCTAACAGCTTAAATTGAAAGAAGTCAAGATGCGAGTAAAACAATTTGTATTATGGCTTTGGGAGTAGAAAGCAAGAAAACACAAATGTTTTCTTTTTACAATCATTAAGCACCTTTAATATTTAATCTCAATAGAAAGTTAGCTTTAAGTTATAGCTTTTTAGATCAGAGAAGCTGGAAATATATGAATGTATATAGATGCTATGAAAACTTTAAAAAATAATCCTATATTCCTATTTCCTAACAACAAAATAGCTTTCCTATTAATTTAAATGTTTGATTCAATATGGTTTTTAAAAATATTTTTATTGAACTTGTGGATCCCTGGACCTCTGAGCAATCATAGAAATATAGATCTACAACCGTTTGAGATTTTAGACTCTGTCTAGTACCAACATCTCAGTGCTCATTTTATAGATAAAGAAACTGAGGCCAAGGAAGTTAAGTGACTTGCGCAAGGTTGCACAGGTTCTATATAAATTTCAAAAATGGGTGAACCCTGTCCTTTGGCTCCATATTCAATAAGTTGGCATTTACATGCAACAAAGTAACATTTCTTTTTTTTTAACCCTCATTTTCGAATCAATACTGTGTACTGGTTCCAAGCCAGATGAGTGGTAAGCACTAGGCAATGGGGGTTAAGTGACTTGTCCAGGGTCACACAGCTAGGAAGCGTCTGAGGCCAGATTTGAACCTAAGACCTCCTGTCTCTAGGCCTGGCTCTCAATCCACTGCACTACCCAACTGTCCCCAAAGTAACATTCTGTGCTACAAACAGAAATTATTTTCAGATGATCAAAGGTATGGTTCAAAGAACTTTAGATTTGTAGAAGACTTTAGGAATTGTTTAGTCTACCCTCTGATTGAATAAGGGATTCCCTCTATAAAATTCTTCACAGGTAGTTATCCAGTTACTTCTTGAACATAACACAAGATTTGAGCATGAAAGGTGATTTGAGCAGCAATTATCTAGTCCAACTCAAATACAAAAAAATGCTTCCATAACATAACTTGCCATCCAATGATCATCTAGGCCTGTGGTGGCAAGCCTATGGCACGCATGCCAGAGGGGACACTCAGAGCCCTCTCTGTGGGCATGCATGCGGTCACCCCAGCACAGAATTAGTTACTATAAAGTCAGAGGGACACATGGCCAGGCTACTCCCCTTTATTTCTCCGTGGGTGCCTGAGGACGTTTCTCACATCATCTCCCCCTAAAAAGGTTCACCATCACTTATCTAGGCTCTGTTCAAAGACCTCCAACAAAGGAGAACCCAGTACCTCTAGAGAGGCACCCCCTTCCATGTTAGATGGCTCTAAGGATTGAGATATCCTTATGTTCATTCAAATGAAAATGTACTGCCTCAATAGGCAGCCCACATATTCTCTTTTTAGAAGTTCAAAGGCAACAGTTGTTTGAATGTTTTTTCTTAGAATGAGCCAAAATCTGAAAGTTCAAACCTCTGTTATATCCTAGATTAAACCAAATTTATCTTCAGTTGAGAGTCCTTTATGGATTTGAAGATATCTATCATAAATCCTTTCTCTAACTAGAGATGTTTACATCTCTAGATCTTTCACTGATAATATGACACCCTTTATCACCATAGCTATTCTTCTGTGAACAAAATTCAGTTGTTAATGACCTTTTTAATACCTTTTTATTACCTTTTTGGTAGCCAGAACTGAATAGTCCTTTCAAGGCTGAATATCAACTACCTTATTTTCAGACACTACTTACTTCTAATAATGAAGCCCAAGATTGCATTAATTGTTTTCCTGTCCAGTCACATTGTTGACTTTATAGTCCACAAAACTCTTAGATTTTTTTCATGTGAACTATTATTTGTCCTTGTATTTTCGTAGTTGATAAAAATTGGGAAACGGGATAGGTCCACAAGGACAGAGGCCTATAGCAGATTATCAGTGAATTTGTTTGATGGTAACATTAATTCGTTCATTTGTCAACATTGAGTAGTTATTCACACAGATGTGTATCCATCCAGTGGTCATCTATCACTCCATCTATCTTGTCTTTGAAGCTATCAAGAGAAGTTTTACCAATTGGATTATAGAAATCAAGATGTAAAACCTATAAAATTCCTCTTATCTGCTAGACCTTGTCTAAAAAGGAAATAAGAGATTAATCTAGTATGGCTCATCTGTTGACTTCTGTTTCCCTCTTATTGATCATTTTTTCTGTGTACTCACAAATTATCCGTTAATCTATTTTAGGCTTTTAGTAGGAATCATTAGGTTTACTGATCTGTACATGAAAATGTAAATGAAATCTATAATATCATTGGTATGAATAATTTCTGGGACAAATTCTCATTCTTTTTTATTTTTTATGTCATCACAAAATCTCAGAGTTTGAAAGGACCTCAGAAGCCACTTACTGCAATCTATATATACTTAAACAAGATTCAGATTCTCAATAAAATATATTGGATTAGTGCTCGTCCAATCAATGCTGAAATAACCTCATTTGAGGAGGAACTCACTACACCTGAAGCATTCATTTCACTTTTGGATTGCTTTAATTGTTGGGACATTTTTCCTTTTGTGAGGCCTAAATTTACTATTATTACATTGTTCCTTGTTCTGCTCTCTGGAGCCAAATAGTAAATCTATTTAAATGGCAAACTCTTAAAGATAGCTATTATTTTCCTCCTAAATCCCATTTTTAATCTAAATTGGCATATATTCAAGACTTAACTATCATGGTTGCTCTGCTCTGAACTCTCTCTAGTTTATCAGTTTCTAAAAATATGGTGTTGAGAATTGAAGATAATATTCCAGAAGGGGCCAGACCAGGGCAAAATCCAATTAAATTATCACCTCTTTATTCTTGGACATATGACTCTCGATGCAGCCTAAGGTCACATTAGCTTTTTGGCTGCTGTATCACACTATTAACTCATAATCTTGTACTCTACCAGAACTCTCAAGACTTCAGATAAATTATTATGTAGCTTTGCTTCCATTATCTTAGAGTTATGATATTGATTTTTTGAACTAGTGTTAAGCTTAATATTTGTTCCTATTAAACTTCATAGTCTTAGATTTGGCCCATTGTCCCTTTCTTCGAAATTTTTACCCTGGAAAAAGCTCTCTTAATCCTGAATATATTTTTCAGCATGCTACCTTTTGCTTCAGGGTTTGGGTCATCTGAAAATTAACATTTATATCCTTATCCAAGTCAGTGATAAAATTACTAAATGATACTGGGACAAACACAGATACCTGGGGTATTTGAAACCTTCTTCCACGTTAACATTGAACCATTAGTGACTGTTCCTAAGAAGCTTTCATTCTAGGTCCACCCTCACCCCCCCATTTAAGTAATTCCAAATCCACCTAAGCATACTCTATTCTGATCCATATTTCTATATTGTTCATATCTTTCCACAAATCCTCCATTGTTAACTCTGGGATCATATTCTTACAGTACTGAGGCAAAGCAATGGGCATGTTATACTAGGAAAACAGTCCTAATGTTCAAGTCATTAGAGCCCTAGAGAGCTTCAGAGAAACACATATTTCTTTGTTTTTCAGTAAAGGCACACCCATATCAGAAAATCCTCTACACTAACACAATGCAATAGCACCCTTTCACCTATGAAGGTTCACCTGGATTTTTTCCACCAAAAGGCACAAAATAGGCTAACAAGATAAAATTCAACTTGTGGTTAAATCTGTAAGCCCTAGTAATTGGCTTTGCTCCTCATTAAATATTCCTAAAGCAAAGCTGAAATGCTAGCTTCTTGGTTGCCTGTTGCTTGGCGCTGTCCAAAATCCCAGTGCTGAACTATGGAGTGATACTAGTTTTCATAATCACTGACCGTAGTTCTGATGCTTCTCTAATCAAAGCAGTATTATCATCCACAAAGGATTCAACCAAGTGGAAGGAATTCATATTCTTGTAAGGGCTGGGCTTTTCTGAGACTGCATCTCTCAATATTGTTAGAGCTTTCTTATGACACCATGCTTAGTATTCCCTTCCTTTGTTACAGATTTTCAATATATCAAAGTCCCTTTCTTCCAAATCATTCTGTTTCTTTTAATCATTTCTCATTTTCTCATTTCATTAATCATAATTAAATCTAGAGTAGTAACCCCACTTGTTGCTTTTTGTATCCTTCTAGTTTTTTTGTTCCTGGCAAAATCTTTACATCCCTTTGGGGAAAAAATTATGGACCAGAACCAATAGTTTTGTCCTCACGTCTTTTTGCAAGACATGCTCGTATTTTAAGACAACACAAAGCTAGAAGGGAAAAATGAAAGAATTAAGATTTAAAATTATGACAATTTGGAACACTAAACTGATATCAACAAAATAAAATTTAGTAGCAGTAGATGTAAGGTCCTCCATATACTAAATGATTCTATAAATGATTCTTGAATTTACTGATGTGGTTATTCGTTTAGTCATTACAGAACACAACTGCTCCATAGATATTCTTCATTAGTATCCACTATCCTTCGATGGCCAGTTCTTTCTAGTTGGGAGTCACCTTTGCAAGATAGTAAGGCAACATAGGATGATTTAGGGACAAGAAGGGCTGGCATATGTTAATATAATAAAGTTCCTAAATTCATCAGCCTCAGAGTTAGAAGAGGTAGGCTTGAGTCCCACCATTTACTAGCAATTTATTTAATCCTGGGTCCTTATTTTTACCTCTATAAAGTGACATATTGCATTAAATGATCTTTAAGGTCTCTCTAACTCTCATATTCTTTGACTTGGTAGAGGAGAGCTGGTATACCATTAGTTAATATTTAAATTAAGAGCATTTTAGTTGCCTCCAAAGATATTATGAGATAGTACTGTTATGTGCCTGGTGCAAAGACTATTATTTTTAGTCCATGTTAAGAAAAACAGGGTACCCACAGTGATGGAGGTGGTAGTTCTGCCTCATGCTGTTTTGCTAAGACCATATTTGGAATAACATTCAGTTCTTAGCACCATTCTTTAGAAAGCACATTAACAAATGGGAATGTGTTTAGAGGAAGAAGACCAGAATTCTCAGAGAAGTGGAAATAATATTATGTGAAGATCAGTTGACATAATTAGGGATCAAAGGAATTAGAGCTACAAGAGAATTTAGAGCTACTAGAACATCTAGTCAAACCTCCCTACCTTTGCTCACTTGACAAATGAGAAAACTGAGCCCCAGAAAGGCTATGATTGTCCAACATGACATAGATAATAAGTAACATAATAAAAATTTGGGACCAGGTCCTCTGACTTCAAATCCATTTGGAATGTTACAGTCATAATGCCATCACACTAGAAAGATCTCAGTAGGGAACTGAGACCCAATGAGAGAAAGGGGATTTCCTCTATGGTCATCCAACTGGTCACACACATTGACAACAGACTTTAGGTTGAGTTTATGAGGTCATACCTGAAGGAGATAGAAGAGACTTATGTTTTAGATAAGGACTGGATTAGGTGACCAACCAAGACCTTAATAGCTCTGATTCTGAGATTCCTTTTTTTTTCCAGCAATGACTAAATAAGTGCCCCATTCCTAGAACATTTCAGACATTCACATTGTTGTTCTTGCATAGATAAGTCTTCAAACCCATAAAATCCTCATAAATTACAAGGTCTCATAATACTCATAGAGTGTCAGAGTTGGAGGGTAAATAACATAACACAGAATATAGAATGTGAGAGTTTAAAATTAAAAAGTCTAGGGCCCAATTAATCCAACTCCTTCAAAAGGAAACAAGTCCAGAAATGGGAAGGGATTTGTCTCAGGTCACATGACACAGAAGGTTGATCCAGGATTTGAACTGTGTCTCCTGATTTCCAAACTGCTGTTTTTTAACCATAATACCATACTGCCTCTGTCCTTATACAGAAGGAGTGTAAATAAAGATAGCAATAGGTTGTTCGACTTTTGGGATGATTGTCAGAAGACAAAACAGTTCCAAACAAATTGTTTTGAAAAATTACTGCCTGCTAGGGTCTAGTTACACAATCACTGGTACTCTGGGTACCCAAACGAGGCTTCAGGATCTTGGCTAAAAGGAAATATTTATATTATCTAGTATGTCCATATAGTTCATGTTCAGTCTGGAAATTTGAAGCTAGCTAATATCCTGCTAGGAAAGAACAATTAGCAAATTCACAACACTTAAGTACTTTATCTGCTCATTTGTCATGTTTTTCTTGAGGATTAGATTATTCTTATGATTTTCATTTTATTTGTTTTAATATTAAAATCAAAAGGAACCTTTGAAATTTTTCTGTTTAGCTATCTACTCATACTGTCAGCATGATTGTTCAGGTCCTTATTGCCTTTCACTTGTACTGTTGTAATCACCTCCTCTAAGTCATCTTTCTGTCTTGTAGTTTCTCTTCTCTCCAATCTCTCTTTCATATGCTATCCAAGCAATCTTCTTTATATATAGAACTGATCAAGTCATTATTCCTCTAGTCAAAACTTTTGTGTCTGCCTGTTACCTACAAAATAAATCCATATTACCTTGCCTAGAATTCAGTGCCTTATACCTTTTAGGTCTAGCTTCCATCTCCAATTGTATTTCAGTATACTACCTAGACATGTTACCTATCATCTAGCTAAATTAGATTATTCATTAATTTAAAACATTCCAATCTCTGATCCCCTATTCTATTTTCTGTTTCTAGAATGGGTTCCTTTCCTAGTCATTTCTGTCATTAAAAATCCTATTCATCTTTCAAGGCCCAGTTTAAATGCTATTTCCTCTATGAAGCCTTCTATAGTTTATAGGGAAAAGTGATTTCCTCCTCAACTGATTTCCTCTTAAACATGTACTATAATCTAGTTTGCATTATAATTATTGTAAGTGTCTGTTTCTTCTACCCAATTGTGAGCTCTTTGAGGCTTGCTGTCCGCCAGACCTAGTAGAAGATCCTATCTCTCTCACTGTCTTTACTGCTCAGAAAGGTAAGCAGAGCTAGGAAAGATTTGATCAATGTTAAATATATTCTGTATAGGACTCTCTGCTTGGTATTGGATGACAGAAAGCTGAATAAGACCTAGTTTCTGACCTACCATTTAGTAAGAGACATAGTCATTTAGAAGAATAATACAAAATAAACATCATATTGCATAAAAAGAGGTAAAAAAATACTCCAAAAGCCCAAAGGAATAGAAAAAAAACTTCTGGCTTAGAATTGGAATAGGGAAGCCTTTATGGGATAAGTGGTAACTAGGTTAGAAATAGAGGCTGAATAATAGCAGATGAAGGGAGAAAGAGGAAGAAGCCTGGAGATTGGGGGGAGGTTAGGTATGGAGGTATAGATTTGGGGGTCATCTGCATATATGTCATAGTTGAAACCATGGTATCACCCAGAGAGAAGAGAAAAGGAAAAAAGGCCTGTGATTAAACCTTACAGGATATCCAAGATTATGGGTCAAGAGAATACAACAAAAAAAAAAGTCACCAGAAAGTTAAAAGGAGATCTATGAAAGAGCAGTGCTACAAAAGCCAAGGGAAAAAACTCAAAGAGATGAGTTAACTGTGGTACAAAGGACCTCAAGCCCAGAAAGATGAGAACAGGATAAAAACAAACAAACAAAAAACTTCATTGGACTTTGTGATAAGGATGGGGAGATCTTAGAGAAGCTTAGAGAAAGTTATTTCACTAGAGCCATCAGACTGGAAGGCAAATTGTAAAAGGGTTGAAGAGTGATTTAATAATGAGGAGGAAGGACAATAACTTAATGAGGTATCAGGAACAAAGAAAGATTTTTCTTAGAATAGGGAAGTTTTAGCATCTTTGTTGGCAGAGTGGAAGCATAGAAGCAACCAGTAAGAGGAGGGGAGGGAACAAAATATTTAATAAATGCCTACTATGTGCCAGGTTCTAAGTACTTGACAAATATCTCATTTGATCTTCACTACAGCTATGAGATTGGTACTAGGAAACTGAGGCAGACAGAAGTAAAATGACTTGCCAGGGTCACACAGCTAAATAAATATCAAGAGGCTGGATTTAAACTCACTTCTTCCTGATTCCAGGCCTATTGCCTCTTTCACTGCTCCAGCTAACTGCCTCCATAGTCACAGTAGAGAAGAGATTGGTGATTCCTGAGGAAGGCAGTAATACTGATGGAGAAAGGTCATGGAAGAATGGAAAAAGATGATGGGATCAGTGGTACAAATTGAGGGGAGATTTTAATAAGAAATATGCCTACTTCTTCCTTTGATATTGAACAAAGGAGATAAAGATAGATGAAGACATTGAGAGATTTGGAGATTTCAAAGAGTAGAGGTGGGAAACCTCATGATGGGTAGTCATTTCATATGCTGGGGAAAAGGGAGTTGAGGAGGAAAATAGTTTGGAGCAGACATTATGAAGAGGGTAATAGAGGTGTTCAATGAGAAAGACTTTCCATACAGCAGTTGACATTAGAGAGCATGCATATTTGTCAGCTGTACATAATAGATTTGATAGAAGTTTTAAAGTCCCATTGATTGTTTTTGTTCTGATTTTTCTTTGACTGTGCTTCTCTTTCAGAATGGTATTACGATAACCCCGGTTGTGGGATTTATAGACAGTTCATTCCAGGCCCAACCAAATCCACATGAAGTGAGTGAGGTGTTCCTGGTGCCTCTGGAATATTTCATCAATCCACATACTCACTATGCCTTTCGTTCACCTGTTTTTGGTCTTTCTCATTTCTTTGACTACACAGATCCCCAAAACAAATCAACCTATCAAATCTGGGGATTGACAGCAAGACTTGCATTGCTGACTGCACTCATTGTTTTTCAAAAGCAACCTTCCTTTGACATTGAATATGACTTCAATGATCTGATTTCATCCTCTGAGCAATACTTTCTAAAGATACATAGAGCCATGAAGAGCAAGTTATAATATAGACATAGATCTATCCAGATACTTGTCTATGCACCAGATTGACTTGAAGAAAAAGGATCCTCCTCCTGGCACCAGATTTGATGTTTATGTTAAATTATACTGTAAGATCCTTGAGAGTACACATTATGTTGTTTTTCATCTTTGTATTCCCAGTGCCAAGCACAGTGCCTTGCAAATGGAGGCTTAATAAATGTCTATTAAACTAAAAAATGTATTTCTGTGACACATTGTTTATAGCATTGAACTAATTTGCTTTAATCAGTATTAATTTTCTGACAGATGTTCCATTTTAATATATTTGTAAAGTATATAAATAAATATAAAATAAGATGTTAAGTTTCTTATCAGTTTTACTATAGTCTATTGTGATTTGGTGCAACTAGAATCAGAATCTCAAAGCTGGCAAGGATCTGAGAGGTCATCCAGTCCCTGCTGAGGGCACGAATACACTTTACTATGTCTTCAAAAAGCATTTGTTCATCCATCCTCCAATTAAATATCTATATTAATGGGAAACTCACTACCTTACAAAGCAATGCACCCTAAGACAGTTCTAATTTTTATAATACTTATCCTTTTGGAATGTAGATATGTGATTTCTTTTTTTTTAAGCCTTTAACTTCTGTGTATTGGCTCCTAAGTGGAAGAGTGGTAAGGGTGGGCAGTGGGGGTCAAGTGACTTGCCCAGGGACACACAGCTGGGAAGTATCTGAAGCCAGATTTGAACCTAGGACCTCTCGTCTCTAGGCCTAACTCTCAATCCACTGAGTTACATATGATTTCATTAGAGTGGGGAATTCCAATTGTTGAAGATCTCTTCACCAGTGAAAATCTGTAACCTCTTTATAACTTATAGTTGGTTAGGACACTAAAAGTTTTAAATGAATCGCCTATATTCATATAGTCATCATGATAGAACCTAGGTCTTCCTGACTAGAGATATTCTACCATCATTTATTGTTTCTTTTTTTCATATGCTGAGTTTTCTATAGCTATCCCTCTTGGTCCTATTTTTCTCTTTTAGGGCCAGGCAAAATAAGTCCATTCCATCTTGTACAGGATAACACCTGGTATATGTAAAGATAATAGTATTCATGCCCACATGCAATATTTTGAATTCCACATGAATAATCACCAGTTCTTTCAGCCTATTCTCATGTAGTCTTCTTCCCTCATCTTGATCTTTGTCCTTTGGACACTTTCCTGATTAGGTAATTGAATGTTCAGTATGGCATGATTTGGCCCCACAAGTTATAAAACAAATAAAACACGGCCCATTTAGAAATCAAGCCTCCAAAATAATTAATTTTGCTTTCCACTCTTAGTTGTAATTTTATAAGTACTATCTTGGAAAGATTGTGTACACATCAAAGTTAAAACTTCTGTCTAATTCTGTGATAGAGGCATTTTTTATCATATTACATTGATAGCCTATATTCGATTGACTCCTTTGGTTGTACCTCTTCAAAATAGCTAATCATTGAGTCAAACTTTGACAAATTCTTATCAACAGAGATCAGAGGCAGAATGCTTCTACAGTTTTTATAATCTAGGGAATGCTTGTGACTATACAATATAGTCCAAGGTAATTCTTAAAAAAGGATCTTCAAAATGCAACCATGTCCATTATTGGGTACTTTATAGTTCATTGTATTAAGAACTAGAAGGAACTTTAAAAGTTAAATAACTTGGTCAAGCTGAGAAAGGTAGTTGTTTAGCAAGGCTAGTATTCAAACCCCCACGTCTTTTGCCTCCAACTCTTTTCAGTATGTCAACCTATTTCTCTTACTCCAGCAGCTAGAAAAAAGACTTCTTCCAAATACATTAAGCCCCAACTCAGAGATGGAAGCAAGAGCTGAGGAGGGACAATAACATCAAATTGCACCTAGTAACCTCGGTCAAGAGGAGAGCTTCTTTAGTCATGCAAAGAAGCAGCTGGGCTGAATATATAGATCCTATAAAGCAGCCTTTAGGCCTCAGACTGGGTGCTTCAAAGAAATTCTCAAAGACTCTCCATGTTAGCTTCTTATGGAAAGGAAAAAGCCTCAGTGAATCCCTATAAGTTCCTGCTTTAATTCCACAAGTCTGGTTTTATAGGAATACACATAGAGATTTCTGGCCAAGACAAATACCTCAACACAAGCAGACTACCCAGTTCCCCTATACCTGCTCTAGCAAAAACCTGAAATTCATGACAGGCTGAATAAGGATAAAGAAATTCAAGAAGCTACAACAAGCGTTTTCTTTCACCCTAGAAATGCACAAAAAGTCAAGCCAGAAGCCTGGAAGCAAGGGGAAAAGGAGATCATCTGGAAAGATATGCCAAGTCCCACAAACTAGTTTATAGACTTTCAGCTTAAGCAGAGAAGGGCCAGCAGATGTAGCCTTCAGAACTAGCTGTCCAGATGCAACCAGCAGAGAAATCTAATAGCCAAAATTCAGTTCACACATCAAAGGAGAAAAAAAAAAAAGATAAGCATCCAGTGAGGGGGGAAAGCAAAAGTGAAGTACCAAAGAATTATAATCAGAATCATATAAAATTAGCAGCTTGTACTAAAAATGAGAGATGTTGCTACACGATATTTCAGAAGGCAAAATATATAGACTTTAAAACCAAGAATAACTTACTCTGAAAAGCTGAGTATAAATCCTATGGGGTGGGGATGGGATTTTAATGGGTTAGAGAGGATTCTCAGACATTCTGATAGACAAACTAGAATTGAGTAGAGACTTGGAAATGCAAACACAATATTCAAAAGATACCTAGGAAGGTAAATTTTTATTTGAGAAATTGCAAGGGACTGTATTAAGATATAGTGCTAACATTCTTCTGGGGGTAGAGGGAGAAACAAGTGTCTCTTCAAAACCTTAATGTCTTCCAAGGACATTAAGGGGATTAATTAAGGAAAAAAGAGGACCCAATGGAATGGAGTAATTCTTGGGACTTTAGAAGGAGAAAGGATAGTAAAAGGAATACATTAGTGTAGAAAGGATGAAGAAAGGGGTAGAAATTGCTATCTTACTGCAATGTATGAAAAGAATATTCAAATACTAAGAGGAAGCTATAGGGAGAGCAGCCATCAGATGAACTTCTCTTATCTGAAATGGATAAATAAGGGTTGAACACACACTTTAACAGTTTGGTGCAGAAATGTATCAAATTCAATAGAGAAACAAATGGTAATGGGAACAGTGTTGAGGAAGGATATTAGCAAAGAAGGAATAAAAATAAGCCAAAAAAGAAAACAAGCAAACACAAAAAACCTTGATTCGGAAGGGAGGGACTAAAAGGGGAAAAAATGAGATTTTAAAGGGATGCCCATTAATTGGGAGTGACCAAACAAATAGCAGCATGTTAATGTATTAAATATTATTGCATTGTAAGAATTGTATTATTGCAGAGGATTGTATTTAGTATGAACTGATGCAGAGTGAAGTGAGCAATACTCAAAAATATTTTCTACAAGGATGACATTGTAAAGAAAACAACTTTGGAAGATGTAAGAACTCTGGTCAATGCAATAACCAACTATGACTCGTTAGGACCTGTTTTAAAATTCTCCTGTCAGGAGATATAGATGTTGATCTTAAGGGACAGAAAGAGACATACATTTTTGGACATTACCACTGTGTGGATTTGTTTCGTTTATGGTGCTTATTTATTGCAAGGGTTTTTTCCCCCCTCTCTTCTAAATTTAGTTATGGAGGAGTTATTTTTATTGCAGTAAGAGGGAGAGTTAGCAATACTGATGCCAAAAAAAGGACCACTGGAACTTTTTTAAAAAATTCATAGAAGAAAGTGGCAGCTAGGTAGCTCAGAGGATAGAGAACCAAACTGAGAGATAGGAGGTCCTGGGTTCAAATTGGCCTCAGACACTTCTCAGCTGCGTGACCCTGGGCAGGTCATTTAACTGTAAATGCTTAGCCTGTACTGCTCTGCTGAGTTTGGGTAGATATTTAGTATTGATTTTAAGACAGAAGGTAAGAGTCTTAAAAAATAGTACACTGAAGAGAACAGGAGCAAGTTCTGAAAGGAGAGACTAGGACCATGTTGAACATAATGTATAGAAATTATTATATAAATTTTAAAGGAGTATGAAATGGAGATCCATGCTTTCATATGCAGCCCTATTTTTTATTCTGCTATATATGAAAATGTTCTTTTTCTGATGTTTAAGTTCAAAAAAAATTTTTTAATTTACATAAAAAGAGGTGAGAGTCAGCTTGGAGTGGTAAGGAAAAATGGCCTGGGAAAAGAAAGGCATAGATTCTAGTCCCATCTCTACCACTTATTCACTGTGTTACCTTGAGCAAATTCCTTTCTCCTCTCTTGGTCTCAGTTTCCTGATCTGCAAAAGGAAAGAGTTAGACTAGGTGATCTTTGTTTCCTTCCAGTTCTGTCATTCCTTGATTCTAGTATGGAAGCACAGAGAAAGTCTGTGTATTGTCTTCTTCAACAAAAGTGATTCTATCTACTAGAAGAAATAAGAAATGACAAGTAAGATGTTTCAGAAAATCTGGAAAGATTTTAATAATAGAGGGATACTATTATTGGATCAACTTCTCTCCAAACCACAACTTGTAATAACAATATATTTTTTAAAATTGGCATATATCTTTGAATGTAGACTTTGAAGAGTAGATCTTTTGACCATGGTAGTAGACCCTTATGAAAAAAGTGTAGAGGGGGCAACGAGGTGGTTCAGTGTATAGAAAGCCAGGAGGAGGATAGAAAACTAGGAAATGAGGTTCTGGGTTCAAATTTGACCATGGACATTTCCTAGCTGTGTGACTCTGAGAAAGTCACTTAACCCCCATTGCCTAGCCTTTACCATTCTTCTGGCTTAGAACCAATACATAGTATTGATGCTAAGAGGGAAGATAAGGGTTTGTGTTTGGCTGTGTTTTTTTTTTTAATGAGTGTAACAAATGCAAATACCACTGGTAAATCTAAAGCATCATAAATAGCACCTTAGCGTGAGCTGGATTCTATCTTTTACTTCACAATTTAATAGCTGGGTAACCTTAACCAAATAATTTCTCCATCAAAAACTTCAGTTTTCTCATCTGTAAACTGTGGATGATGGTACTTTATGTTTTCTACTTCCCAAAGATATTGTGAGGATCTAATCAACATATGTAAAGGTCCTTATAACTATAAAGCCTTATTAAAATCTGTGCTTCCCATAGATGACAAGTATGTCTATAAAGAATGTCCAAATTGCTCTCAGAGAGGTATTGATAAATATCTCTGGAAACCTGCCTGCCCCTCCCCGGGGAAGCAGAAGGGACTGTGAAGCTGACTGCTTTATCATCCTTTGAGAGAGAGGGGGAGTACTAGACTAAAATAATATCTATCTGCCCTAACTCCCTCCCATTATATTGCAGGTCTAGAGACATGACTTTTTTTTAGAGAAAAAAAAAGAGCTACTTGTTTCCATGGTTTCTTATCCCTTAAAAAGAAAAGATAACTCAAGTTATACCTGCTCGCTTGACTTATTTCCATCAAGTGCTATTTACACAAAAGAACAAAATACAAGTGAATACTGAATAAATCCATTTATCTAAATGTTAAAAAAACTCAAATGGGAAAAGTTCTACAGATTAGAATATACTAGAAAATACATGAAAGAGAACGAGCTTTTTAGATGGGAGCAAGATGAGATCTTGTTCCGAGTCAAGAATGAGAGCTTTTTCACAACCTTGGGAAATTCCTAAGGAAAGTCTTAAAGGAAGCAAGCTAGAGATCATGGACATGTTGAGAAGCCAGCTTCACCTCTGTGTCCATCCTTCAAAGTCTGTCTCTCTCTACATATCTTTTCAGGCTTCAAAAGAGCTAGGGACCACAAGGCAAGTAGGGAGAATGTTTGTCTTCTCGAAGTTCTCACTAACTCTGCTCCTCATGTAGTCACATAAGGTTATATCTGTATTTTTCACCTATCCCCACCCTAATTCAGTCATGTTCTTGAGGCAGCATGCTGAACATTGCTTCCCAGTCCCTATTCAGCTTGGTTGGGAGTCAGGTTGCACCTACAGAAAGGTGATTATTATTACTAGTGATAGGAAATGGGAGAAACATGATGGAATGAGCATATTCTGAATAGCCAATAGGTTCAAAAAAATCTATCTACAATGTTAATTTGTACACTGTCTTTCTAATTGCTAGGTCACTATACAATTCAGAATAGAATGTTAAAATTTGTTTTCTTTTTTGAGCTCTTACTTTCTGTTTTAGGTAATAACTCTCTGACAGTAGGGCAAGAGCTAGGCAAACAGAGTTAAATGACCTCCCTAGAGTCGCACAGCTAAAAAGTATCTGAGGTCAGATTTGGACCCATTCCTTCCAATTCCAGTGCTGGCATTTTATCCACTGAGCTGCCTAGGTGCCCCTTGAGGCTCTTAACATACTAAAAATGCAAAGAACTTTAGATAGAGATCCAAGTATTTTACAAATGAGGACGATGAAAACCCCAGATAGGGGAAAGAACTTAATAATTGCTCACATTCATATAACAATTTTAAAACCTTAACATAAGACTTTCCTTACCACGTCTCCATAAGATGGATAGCACAGAGAAGACAAAACAAGTTGAGAAGCTGAGTACACATGTTCATATAGTTAATAAGCATCATAGCCAGGAGTTAAACCCAGTTTTCCTTTTTCCAAATCCAATTCTCTTTTCCCTATACCCCAACTGCCATATTTCATTATCAGAGATAGTCAAAACAAAGAAACAGTAATGTAAAGCCAGCTATTCTAGAAAGTTGTCTCAGGATCTACCTGCCATATGCTATAGTCTTTTCTTATATCTCCATCTCACACACCATGTTACATCTCAGCTCTTCTTGATTCATGAGAGCCCTCCTTTGGCCCACTGAGTTACTGGTCATAAGATTTACTACCCCATTTATCAAGAATTAGAGAGGACCTTGGAGATCAACTAGTCCAACATTCTTCATCTTTACAGAGGAGGAAACAGGTCCCAAGAGGAGAAGGGGTTTTCCTAAGGTCATTCAGTTAACAAGTGGCAGAACCATAACTTACACCAGGTTCTACAGACTCCATCCAGGACTCTTTCTATTGTACCTCAGTACCCTTCATCTTAAGACTTGTTATAACAACCATGACATTTTGGGTTATAAAGGGCTACTTGATAAAAATCAAAGAATAGTCCATCTAGAAGGCCTCTTCTATGTAATTCTATCTAACCTGTTCGCTTTGCCAAGAAAGAAACCAAGACCCAGGGGGAGGAGTGGTTAGGGTCATATATTAGGCAACTAGCAGAAACGAAATTTCACAGGTCCATGGCTCTTTCTATCACTGTACAACTTTTCCTAATAGATTCCTTTCAGAATTTATTCCTTTCTTCCACCTTCTCATTCAACCTCTCCTTCCAAATCTTCCTTTTTTCCCCCCAGGCTGCCCCAACTCCATTTTTCCTTCCTTTTCTTAGTAGCCAAGTTTCCCCGTTCTAAATTCTGCATACTCTCTCATTTCATATACAGTAGAACCCCATTTTACATGACTGATATGTTCCAAGACCTTTTGTATAAGTTGAAAATCACATATAATAGCGAACTTGATTATTTAATAAGCATTTCTTATACAAATACATTGAGGCACTTTATGACTTTTCTTAGGCTTATCAGAGCTATCAGCATCACTACTTTTGTACTCATTAATAACTAAATAATGTTAATGAAATAAAGAGAAGCCTTGCTCTGATTCAGACATGACTTGTTACAAGCAAGAACTCCAGACAAAGTGATGATAATGGAACTAATGTTTGGTACAAAACAATGTAATGATTCACACTAAGACTTCACAGAGCCTGAATGAGCATGATTGAGTAAACTGCTGGGAGACTTTACCAGCTTGGGAAAAATTGGTATGGATTTTGCACACTTAACCCCAATTGCCTGGCCCTTACCAATCTTCTGACCTGGAACTGACACTTAGAATAGATTCTTAGACAGAAAGTAAGGACTTAAAAAAACTTAGCTTAAGCCATCATCTTCAAAAGCTACCTCCCTCCCCCAACCCAAAATGCTAGTGTTCCCCTTCCCAACCAAAGTTACCCTTTATAGTTTTGTATGTTGTTTCCCCTATTAGAACGTAAGCTTCTTGAGAGCAAGAATGCTTCATATTTGTCTTTGTATCACCAGTGCTTAGCCCAATTCATGATACATAGTATATGCTTAATAAATATTTGTTGATTGATTTATCATAATATCATAGCTATAGAACTAGAAACAACTAATAAACAGAATTTAGAAAGCTGGTGGCCAGGACATCAAATCTTCCAGCTCTGCTGCTTAGTAGCTATGTGACTTTGTTCAGGCTGCATACATTTTTCAAGGTCTGAATTTTTTCATCTGTAAAGTGAGGAAGTTGAATTTAGCTGCTGGTGTCTCAGCACTAGATTTAATCTGCATGAGCATTTGGTTCTTCCTCTGTTGAATGAGAAGGTTGTACCAGAAGATATTGAAAGCTCCTCTCCCTACATAATAGCTGTGATTTTTGGAGTTAATGGTGACTTTCATGCTGCCTAGCATAGATCCTTGCACATAGTTGATACTAAATAAATATTTTTGGAATTGAATTGAATTAAATTTTGAAATCACAGGCATCAGAACCAAAAGGTCTTCTCCAGATCATTCTAATCTAACCCCTTCATCATATAGAAGGAGGAAAAACCAAGACTTGGAGAGAATTGGAGAATGTGATGCCCTGCATCATGCAATAAGTTAATGGCACAGCCTGAACTCAAGGCTAAGTACCATGCCTTCTAGTGTTACCAGACTCCAACTGTTAATTCCAGGAAATTATCATTATGATTGCTCACAAGAAGCCTACCCAGATCTTTTAGAATTCCTAATTAGAATGCATACAATAAATGCTTAGTAAAAGGAATGGAAGAGAATGAAATAATAGTATGTCAGAGTCAAAAGGACTCTTGGAGATTCTCTCTTCCACTTCCCCCACTCCTTTTTATAATTTAAAAGTTTTTTTAACATTTTATTTTTTTATCATATTTTAAGTTCTGGACTGTCTTCCTCCCTACCTCTCACTAGAGAAAGCCACCATTTGATATCGATGTGCAAATATATGTAAAACCATATGAAGCATGCCTCTATTTATCAGTTCTTTCTCTGAAGGTAGATAGCATCTTCTTTTATAGATCCTTTGTTGCTGATGCTCATTTCACTCATTATTTCATGCAAGTCTTTCCATGTTTATTTAAAATCATCTTGCTCTTTATTTCTTAGAGCACAGGAGTATTCCATCACAATCATATATCACAAATGTGTTTAGCAATTCCTCCCTCTCCCCTTTTTACAAATAAAGAAAATGAGGCCCAACTGCTTGCCAAAGTCACATAGTTGGTAAGGGGCAGAATTAAGATTATAAACCTAGGTTTTCAACTATTTTTCTACCTCTTCCATTCTACATTAGTCTTATATATGGAATGGATCCAAGGGAAACCCAAATATTATAGAGAAACTTATGGATCTGAGATAAACTGCTATACCACATAATGGTATATAAACTAGAGAATCACATAAAAGAATTTTACTATTTTTTCCCCTTGGAGTGGCATAAGAACTAGGCAGTTCAAGCAGCCATCAAGGTAAGTTGGTAATGGAAGTCAGGAAGAAGTCAGGAAGGCTGCTTTACTTTCCCCAAAATGTTCCTCACTCACCTAGATGTTGCAGTGACTTAAAAAGATCATTGACTTATCTCTTTATAACCCTTTTGCAAATGCGAAAAACAGAGTTTATCATCTCCAGGTACTGAAAAAACTGCCTTGTGAATTCCTGAGCTACTCTCCTTGGTCACTGAAAGACTGTGGAGAGCAACAGCCACATGGCAAAACTAGAGAAAGGCAAACATCCTAATTTTTTAAAAAGTGAAGAGAAGGGAATCTGCAAATACTAGCCCAGGTAACTTGACTTTCATTCCTAGAAAAATTCTGGAGTGTATTATTAAAGCAAGTTAATAAGCATCTAGGGGAAAAAAGTAGTGATTTTGGTTTAAAAAACCTGACCTCATTTCCTATTTTTGACAGAATTATTAGGACTAGTAGATCAGAGTAATGCTGTGGATACACTTTACATAGTTTATTTTAAAAATTTAACACTGCTCTTCTTGTGAAAAAGATAGATGTGGCCAGAAAATAATGGAGTTAGGTAGATTCAGAGCAAGTTGAATTGCTAGACCTAAACAGTAGCCATTAATGCTTAGATATTAACTTGGAAAGATTTCTCTAATGGAATGCCCCCAGAGATCTGTGCTTGGCTCAATGATCAGCATTTTTATCAATTACTTGGATGAGCATATAAATAGCATACTTCTTCAATTTACAGATGACACAAAGCTAAGAGGGTTGGCTAACACACTGGATGACAGTATCCAAAAATGTCTTTACAGGCTAGAACATTTGGCCAAATCAAATATGATAAGCTTTGACAGAGATGCAGTAAAATGTACTTGGAACATTTAGCTGAATGTAATAGGGAAAAATCTAACAGGGATTGTGTAAAATCTTATACTAGCCTTCAAAATATCAACTTCAAAAGTGCAAGATGGGGAGAATAGGCAACAAGGCATCTGAAAGCAATCTTGGGGATTTTGTAACTATAAATTCAACAAATGCTGATTTTGGGCTGAATTAAAAGAAGTATATTTATCCCAGACTAGAAATGGGCTTGGGCAGCTAGGTGCCACAATGTTTAAAGCACTGGGTTTGGAATCAGGAAGATTCATCTTCCTAAGTTCAAATCTGGCCTCAGATACTTAGTAGCCATGTGAATCTAGGCAAGTCACTTACCCTATTTGCCTCAGTTTCCTCATCTGTAAAATGAGCTGGAGAAGGAAGCAAACCACTCCATATCTCTGTCACAAAAACTCCAAATGGAGTCATAAAGAATCAGAAATGACTAAAAAACGATTGAAAAGAATGTATTAGTAATCCTGTACTTGGGCCTGGTCAGACTGTATCTAGAATACTTTTTAGGAAGGACATTAAAAAACTGGAGAAAGTCTAGAGGGACCAAGTAGGATAGTAAAAGGTCTAGAGACCATGCTAGATGAAGATTGGTTGAAGGATCTTAGAATGTTTAGCCTAAAAAAGGGAAAAAAAATTCCTCAGGGGAGAAATTATACCTGTCTTCAAATATCTGAAGGGTTGTCATGTGGAAAAAAGGATCAGATGTTCTTTTTAGTCACAGAGGGCAGAACCAGGAGAGTAGGTACAAGTGAGGCTTTAATATGTCAAAAAGTAGATTGAGATCCCTGAAGATGCAATGGGTTCCTTCTCTTTGGGTGTCTTCAAACTAAAATTAGATGAATGGAGGTGGTAGCTAAGTGGCTCAATGGATTGAGAGCCAGGTCCAGAGTTGGGAGGTCTTGGGTTTAAATTGCCCTCAGACTCTTCTTTGCTGTATGACCCTAGGCAAGTCACTTAACCCCCATTACCTAGCCCTTAACAGTTTTCTTGTCTTGGAACTGAAATTTACTATAGATTCTAAGATGGAAGGTAAGGGTTTAAACATTTTTTAGATGAACAATGTCAAGAATATTATAGAGAAGGTTTTGTTCAGGTACAATTTGAACTGGATATCTTTGAGCTCCCATCTAACTCTTACATTCCTTGATTCTATCTTTGATACAAGGACCGTCCTAAGATTCTCTCCTTCATTCTGCTCTAGACTCAGTGCCTGACTCTGGGGACTTTCTCCCCTATTCTCTGGTAGTCTTCTCACTCAGGAATATCCTTCTGCCCTTTTGGCTCTTTCTTCTGGTTGTTTCCTTCTAGAATCTCTTTAAAAGAAGGGCCCAGGCCACTTAGGTTCACTTCTTCATTCCTCTCTGGGCTCTGCTTCTCATTCTTCAGACTTCTTTCTCCATCATGCCTCAGCAGCTTTCTCATCCTGGAAGATCTCTGGCCCTGAGGCACCTTCCTCTGATTAGTCCATTCCTCCTAAAACCTCCATTTTAGTCAGCCATTTTCACTCTTTATCCTCCCCATAGTCCCTTTCAGCTTCCTTTTGTATGTTTTCTTACTCCATTATAACACAAATTCCTTGAGCTATTTCTTTTTGTATTCCTACTATTTAAACAGGGTGCCTAGCACTTTAATAAATATTTGTTGATTTGGTTCTCCATCTTTCCAACCTTTCCAAAGTCTGACAGGACCTGCCAAAGTTTGCCCTCTGCTGGAAAAAGCTAATGCCTAAGTCTTTAAGGTCACTTCTTCATTGTCAGGAGCCTGGAAATGGGGTGTTGTAGGGAACTTTTTTGGGAGTGGGGGTCCAGACCTGTGATCTCAGGATTGTCGGGAATTCCAAGTGGAGAAATTCCCTCTACTTAATAGTTTGACAACTGTGCTATGATTTATAGCTTTAGAGAGTTGCCTGGCTCATTGAAAGATGAAATGGTTTACAGACAATAAAAGAGATTTTTATAGGTTACACTGACAATTAAGGGATTAAGAAAGGCCTTATATGCATTGAGTCCATGTTTTGAAACCCTGAAAGGAACTAGCACCTCCAAGTGAAGGAGATGAAGAGGGGGAGTGCTCTAGGGATAGGAAACTCAATGGCAAGAGAAGCATGGAACAGCATAGGCCAGTTTGGCCAGAATGCAGAGTGTGTGATGGGAAGTAATTTGAAATCAATTTGGAGTGAGAGGTTGGAACTTGTCTTTAAAAGGCTTTTAGATGCCAAACAGCAGAGTTATATACTTTATCCCAGAGGAAGTAGGGAGCCACTGAATCTTCTTCAGCAAGAGAATAACAGTCACTCTTGCACTTTAGAAATATCGATTTAGCATCCATGTCAAGGTTGGATTGGGAACATATAATGTAATACAGCATATAGTGTCTAATACCTTATATATAGTGCTTTATGGTTTATAAAATGTCATCATAGCCATTACCTCACAACAAAATCCTCATAATAGAACAGAGATTATTATTCCTCTTTTACAAATGAAAAAATAATTTTTCCAAACTATAATATACTCTCTATATGTATTTAAATATAATATATAATATAATGTGACATATATAAATACATTATATATAATGTGTATATATGCTAGCTATTATTATTATCACTCAATCTACATCGTTATGGGAGATTCATCATTTTACAATAATAGGGGCAAAGAATGAGAATAGTATGAAGTTAGGAAGTCTTGGCTATAAGTCAGCCTCTGACACTCACTAGCTGTATGACCCCAGACAAGTCACGTAATTTCTTAATACCCTAGTCTATAAATATAAGATGAATTTCCAACGAACTAGTAGAGGGAGTTTCCTCATGGGGGGAGGGGGTTTCACCTCTTAATGAAATCACAAGTCTAGACCCAAAAAAGGGGGGTTTAGAATAAAGTTTGAGGGTAAAATTTAACCTTAAAAATGGATTTGTTTTTCTTCCATCAACAAAATAGGCCTGA
Source organism: Gracilinanus agilis (assembly GCF_016433145.1). Taxonomy (NCBI): domain Eukaryota; kingdom Metazoa; phylum Chordata; class Mammalia; order Didelphimorphia; family Didelphidae; genus Gracilinanus; species Gracilinanus agilis. The sequence continues at coordinate 78,401,737 of NC_058131.1, forward strand.
TAATAAACTCTGAGCTCTTTATCCAGTGTTAGCATCTTAATCACATCTGATTAAGCTTCCTCATCTGATTTTATACACAGTAAAATGAAAATTGCTTATATGGAATATTTTTAATTAAATGGAACAAAACAATTACATTTTGATAAATGAAATTGATGTGATACTTGTGAATATTGCAGAGGCCATAACTTTTCTTTTGAATTCTATTTATATTTTGAAGGGCAATATAATATGCTGGAAAGAGGACTAGTTTTGGAGTCAGGACTGGATTTGGAGTCAGAGATCTTGGATTTGAATCCTGACTCTGCATGACATTAGGCAAGACATTTATCTTCTCTGGACCTTTAATTCTTCATCTGTAAAATGAAAGGATTGGACTAAGAAACTTCTATCTCTAAATCCCATGATTCTATGATGATGCTGAGGAACCCATTAAAGGAATCAGAAAAGAAAATGGAGAAGGAGCTATTAGAGAAAGAGGAGAAAAGCAAGTGACAGCAGGGTCACACACTCAAAAGAGGAGGGACACTTAAAAAGAATATTCAGAGATATTCAGAAGTGTCAGAATATACAGAGATCAAGGAGAATGGAGGCACATATAAAATATAATAATGATTTTGACATGTATACTTTATTTTACAGTTAATGCTTTCTTCCCAACCCTGCACTGATGTCTCTCATGGCAAAGAGGTCACTCTTGAACCTCAAAGTTTATTATTCTAGCAACGTGTAAGCTCTGGTAGGGTTTACTAAGTTATAAAAGTTTTTCATACTGTCCTACTGATGGATGTGTGTGTTATCCAAAGATGAACTAACCTAAGTATAAAGAGTCTCATCATCAGAAAGTTCAGTTCAGTTCAAATCAACAAATAATTATTAGGCACCAGTATGTCAGGTGCAGGGGATTTGAGAAAGAAAAATTCCTGCCCTACAGAAACTTCCTATTGGAGTAGGGGTAGAGGGAACAAAATGGGTTCATCAACATAAAAAATACTTGGTAGAGTGTGATAGGGCTATAGAGAGATCTGGGGGAAAAAGCTAAGGGAAAATTATGGGCATTCAAGGTCACTTAGGCAATATGGAATAGTTTTTATTTTGTAGAGTGCTTCTATACCAGCAATGGCAAAGTGATGGCACATGTGCCAGGGCCGGGGGGGGGGGGGGGGGGGAACTATTCCATTCGCTCTCTTCACAGCACGTAAGGACAATTTTTTGCATGCCCACAGGCAGCTTGAAGGTTATAGTTGGCTGTGTGAACTAAAAATCCTTCACCAATACTGTTCTATACTACTTTCAACTAAGTGAGTCAAGGAAGGTCTCACGAAGGAGTTAGTCCTTGATCTTGGTCCAGAAGGGAAAAATAGTTCAATAGGAAAAGATAAGGAAGAAATGTACTATAGGTTTGGAGCCTCTGTGTGTGTGTGTGTGTGTGTGTGTGTGTGTGTGTGTGTGTGTGTGTNGTTTGGAGCCTGTGTGTGTGTGTGTGTGTGTGTGTGTGTGTGTGTGTGTGTGTGTGTGTGAATGTTTAGTGGTAACAGAAATCTAGGATAATAGGGAGCATGGTCTAGAGTCCAGAAATATAATCTATGTACAGGGGAATAATGAGAAATAAGACTAGAAAGGTCGTGGAGCCAAATCGTGTCTGACCTTAACAGCCAGTCAAAGTACTCTTTATCCTCAGAGACATTAAGTGATTTGTCAGTACTTACAAAGTTAGTGTCAAAGGAGAGATCAAACTTGGGTCTTCCTGGCACCAACGTCTTACATTCCAACCAGTACAGATTCCATACTGTACATAAGAACATCAAGCTGAAAATGTCCCATAGGCAGTCAGCAGAACCAGACTGGGGTTTAGGAGAGCGATTAGGACTGGATTGATAGTAGTCATCTGTGTAGAGGTTTTAACCCTTGGATAAGGTAATAAAGAAAGAATGTTGAGAGAGAAGTCTTAGACTCAGTCTTGGGAGACACACAAGCTTGAGGAGCAAATAAAACGGATGAGCCATTGTTGTCATGTGATGATGACTAAATAGCTGCATTTTAGAACAATAATTATGCTTCAGGATCATATATGTATTGTTGTGAGGGTTTATTTAGTAATTTATTTAGCAATAGTGTTGGACCTAGCAGGAAGGGCTGGAGGATTCCAAGATGGAATGAAGGAGCAGGAAGGGGCTTGTGCTCTAAGAGAGACTCCATTAATGGCTGGCACAAACTGATGCTAGCCCTGGGAGATCTCAGACCTGCATCCTGATTCCCTGGGATCCTGAGTGGTGGAGGCTTTCAGCAAGTGAACAAGACCTGCAGAGCTGCACCAAGTGGAGAAGGGGTTTGGGATCTGGGGGACAGCATCTCAAGCACGCTCTCTCTACCTGGGTACCTTGGACCACCTTAGCTCTTGGCATCCTGTGATCATCCTTGGATAACCGTGAGCCCCAAAGCCACCCTCAGACCCTTTAGCTGTGCTGGTCAAACCTGGCTGGAACCAGGTTTGAAGGAGCCTTCCCAGTGACTCCAGAACTGCTCCTTTGGGCCCTGCCTGGCTTAGGTCAATTAGATTAGAGTAGTCAAGTCCTCCCTTTGTCCCTGTGGTTTGCCCTTTAGGTTTTCAAGTGTAGAATCCCCTATCCCATCTTTTATTTAGTTACCCTCAATTAAACTGTTAAAAAACCTTCACCTTTGCCTGCTGGTTCCATAGACCCTGGCCTAGGGTGAGCTGGGTGACCGTTGGGGCCAACTGCCATTCTTGACAGTTACCAGTGAATCCTGGTCTCCCTATCCTGGTTGGTCCTGTATCTCCTTCAACCCAGTGTGTGTACCCACAAACCATTTAGGTCACATTTTGACATCCCTGGTGCTCCATCTTTTACAGTATGTAGTAGAAAGAATACTAGATATTGATTCAGCGGAGATCTGGCTCCAAATTCCACCTCCTTCACTTACTAACCATGTAAACTAAAATAAGGCTAATAAGAGATATGAAGCATTTCCCTGGGTTGTGGTGAGGATTAAATGAGATTTATATAAGTAAAGCTTTTATATAAGTCTTTGAAGTGCTTGAGATTGGCTCTGAATCTTTTTTTATTATTCCTATCTACAATTAATTGATTTTGGAATGAACTTACCCAAATAGAAGAGGATAGCAGAATGGATTAAAAACCAGAATCCCACAATATGTTGTCTATAAGCTACACATTTAAAGCCGAGAAACACACACAGAGTAAAAGAAAAGGACTGGAGCACAATCTATTATGCTTAAGCTAAAGTTAAAAAAAAAAGTAGGAGTAGCAATTAGGATTTCAGACAAAACAAAAGTGAAAAATGATCTAATTAAAAGAGATAAGGAAGGAAATTATATCTCAATAAAAACTACCATACACAATATAATAATATCAATACTAAATATATTTGTGCCAAATAGCATAGCATCCAAATTCCTAAAGAAGAAGGTACATGAGTTACAAGTAGAAATAGATACCAAAACTAGGTTAGTAGGAAATATTAACCTTCCTATCTCAGAGCTAGATGAATACAATTAATTGAATTTGTCCTGTAACTGCCTAAGTCATGGTTGTTTGTCTCTAAATTTAGTTCTGAATTCAGCTGATCTGTAATGAGTCAAGTTTGGAAATCCAATTCTCTTACTAATCACTATTCTATTCTTGCCTCAAATAATTTAGCTCATCTTGGGTATTGTGGTTTGCCATAAGGGAATCAGGCCTAATATCTTAACATCACCAAGCTACTCCTTCAAGAATGTCTAGTTGGTTGCCCAAAAAGTCTTGGCCACTATCTTGCAAGATGAACGTTTCTTAGTCATAAAGGAAGGAGGGTATCATTGTTAGCCCCTTAATACCAAACTTCCAACCAATCACATTGGACTCTGTAAACAATCATGTAATCCTTAACTCCAGGGTGGCACTTACCCTGTTCCATTTTTGGCTCTGTACTTCTCCAAATATGGAAAAATGCCTCTCTCATTTGAGATCTTAGTTTACTAAGGAAACTAAGATCCTATTTATTGGTAAATGTCTACTTTAGCAATAAGTTGATCATGCTCAAACTTTGTGTCTCAGTTCAGCTAATTTTGTTACATCTTAAAATATATATTTCCAGTTTTGTAACTTAAATAGAACTGAGTTTTAGAACAGTCTGTATATGTACATGTGTGTACACATATATGTATATGTATATGTCAACAGTTATTATTGACATCCAGCAGAAGGTATTGGGTTCCCTGAAGTATTGAGGTATTTCCTCACAATAACACCATTAGGGAGGCAATACAAGATGTTAGCTATCATCTCTTCTTATACGTAAGAAAGTCTGAGTTTCCAAGAGGGAAAGTCTCTTCACACAATTGGGAAAAGTCAGGACAATGAAATCTTTGAGATCATCTTGTCCAACTCCTGTTGTAGCCCAGAGGAGGAAGGGAGGGCAAGAGACTTGCCAGAGGTCACACAAGGCAAAGCCTCAGACCAAGTTCAGGGTTCTTTCCACTTCATTGTCTCTGAATTCTTCCCCTTGGACCTCCTAAGGTACTTTCTTAGCATCACTCAGGTGTTCTTATGTAATATTTGATATAGATTTTAGATATATGTTGTTGCTCTTGTTTTTTGCCCTACTCCCTTGTAGACTGTAACTAGGAGAATAGGGAGTATGTCTTTTCTGGACTCTGTGTTCTCCCAGTGACAAGCAAAGGGCTCAGAACACAGTAGAAACTCAATAGGTATTTGTTAAATGAATGGAGGTGACCAATATTTTAAATATAATTTTCTTTTACAGCAATATATAGATATACAGAACTATTTAACATAAAAAAACTTCAAAGTCAACCCATTTAGTCCATTAGAAAGACATATTTTGTTCCATTTTGTGTGCATAGTATTCACCTGGGAGCACACAAGCCCATTCTTATGCTAAAATTAATTTGGGAGAGATTAAGGCTGAATCTTTCTATGCAGAGCAGGGATTTAGGCAGGACCATACAAGCCCAAACAACAGGGGTGAAGGGAGAGGAATTAGATGGCATAAATACCTTATGGGGTTAAGTTGAATGGAATGGAAGTATAAGGGTAGGTTCAAGGCAGGCTGCTTTGGACAACAAAATCCAAATTGCTCTGCAGATTTTGCTGGAATGATTGCAAGTCTAATAGGATTTAGCAGCATCTCTTCCAGTCCACAATCTGTTTCCATGGTGATATAGTGCTCAGAGGCACTGGGGAGGTAGGGAATGGAGTGAAGGCTGAATAGGAAATGTGCAGCCTTTGCAGCTGAGGAGTTAGAAAGAGGTAGGAGGACTCTAGTGTACCATTTCTGCTTTCACAACCAAGAGGTCAAAACCAATCAGCAGTGCCGGGGGCAGCCAAAGAAATCAACTGCACAAATACAGCAGTGAGATACATGACCAAACCATAGCTACCATGCAAAAGATCTGGGAGATTTGGTGAACTACAAAACTCAACCCCATGTTGTGGTGAGCAGAGAAAGTTAACAGAACCTAAGGTTTCATTGATAGATAATAGCCAAAAAAGGGAATATAACAACCCTTTGATGCTCAGGGCCAACTTCATCTAGACTTTTGCATTCAGTTTGGGGCACCACATTTTAGGAGGGACACTGATTAACCAGAATACATTCAAAGGAAGTCAATCAAGTAGGTAAGGAGACTCGAAGCCATGCCAAGGATCTGTTCATTTCCATACAATTCACACTTTATTGTTATGTGTCTATGTACATTCTGGTGTCAAAGCCTCTGGTGAGGTTGTAGAGAAGATGGCTCAGGAGTAGGGAATGAAGTGAGGTAGTCTGGGTGGGGTCAGCCTGAAAGATTGGAGGGGGGAATGCAGAGAAGTCACTTCAGCATTCTGTACTTTTCTCTCCTTTCCTATTATCACCATTTTCTTTCTATCTTATCTCATCTCATCCCATCCCATCTCATTTCATCTTATCTCATCTCATCTCGTCTCTTTTTCTGCTTTTCTCTCTCTCTCTCTCTCTCTCTCTCTCTCTCTCTCTCTCTCTCTCCTCCTTTCTCTCTCTCTCTTTCTCCCTCTCTCCCTCTCTCTCTCTCATTTTCTTATGTTTAATCAACTGTATTGCAACTTATAAAGCAGGCAAATTATTTTGCTTTCTTCTAACTTGTCTGATATGATACATTTGCTAAGTAATACACATGTGATAAATAAGGCTTCTGGGGCTTTACCTGGGGTGTGGACCTGGGGAAGGGGGCCACATAAGTTCTGACTTTGCCCTAGAGCAGTGGTTCCCAAACTTTTTTGGCCTACTGCCTCCTTTCCAGTAAAAATATTACTTAGCCCCCTGGAAATTATTATTTTTTAAATTTTAATAGCAATTAATAGGAAAGATAAATGTACCAGTGGCCATCACCACTCTCCTGGATCACTGCAGCACCCACCAGGGAATGGTGGCGCCCACTTTGGGAATCACTGCCCTAGAGCTTCCCAGTCTTCTTTGAGTCCTGCACTGAAAGGTACCATGGGAGTCTCACTTCTGCTGAAGCTTGCCTTGCCATCATTCCAGGCCTTTCCAATTTCATTGCTATGCTCTCCCCTTCTCCAGGGTGAAGTTGTATTGCCCAATATATTCAGCAGAGTATACTCTTCCCCCACCTTGGCCTCCTTTCAGGAGTTGCTCTATAGTATACTCTTTTGAGAATTGCACACTGAAAATGTTGTATAAAGCTCCCATCACTCTACTGAGACCCAATTTTTACCATGTTCATCCAGTTTTTTTCATAATGAGAGTCTTCCTGCTCATTACCTCCTTATTGCTCCCCACCTCTTCCCAGGACTTACTGTAGGATGCTGCCCAATGGGGTAAACTGTCTTTTCCACTTGCTTCTTTTCTGGAAGATGTAGGATGCCTAAGGAAGTATCACCAAAGTATTTTCCTAAAACTCAGGTCTGACCATGTCACTTCTCAATCTATAAATTCTAATCCCTCCCCAACCATTAAATTCTAAAAAAATTCATGTTACCTCCAGAACACTTCCCCTTCATGGTTATTATCAAATATAAACTATATCTAAAAAATATAAATTCCTCTGTTTGGCACTTAAACATCTTCACCACCTGTTTCCATCTTACCTTTCTTTCCCTATACACAGGACAGTCTGGCCAAATTGGACTACTTACTGCTCCTTTCCACAATCTAATCCAATAAAAATTTATTAAGTGCCTACTATGAATCAGGCACTTTGCTAAGTAGTAAAAATATAATTAATAAAAAGGAAAGACAGTTCTCTAAGAAAAAATCTGGAATAGATGAATTTAAGAGTGAATTCTGCCAAACATTTAAAAAAAATTAATTTCAATATTATATAGGCTATTTGAAAAAAAACAGGTAAAGAAAGAGTCCTACAAATTCCTTCTATGATATAAACATGGTTTTGATACATAAAACAGAGAAAGAAAACTATAGACAATTTTCCTAAGAAATATTGATGTTCAGAGATAAGGGGAAAAGACTTAACCATACCAAAATATTTTATCAGCTTTTTTTGTAGTGTCAAAGAACTGGCAGCTGAGGAGTTGTCGGTCACTTGGAGAATGAATGAACAAGTTGTCGTATATGGTTGTAATGGAATACTATTGAGCCATAAGAAATGACAAACAGGATGAGTTCAGAAAAACCTGGAAATATTTATATGAACTGATACAATGTGAAGTAAGCAGAACCAGGGGAACAATATATACAGGAAGAGAAATATTATATGATAATCATCTGTGAAGGGCCAAACCATTATCAGCAAAGCAAGTTTCTGAGATAACCACAAGGGACTCATGATAAGACTGCTATCCACAGCCAAAAAAGAAATTGTTGGAGTGTGAGTACAGTTCAAAGCATGCCATATTCCACTTTATTTCCTTCATGAGATTTTTACTATGCATGTTTCCTATTACAACATGAGCAATATGGACATATCTAGGGATATAACTGTATATATACCATTATGTGTATTGGTATAACTGTATGACTGGCATAACCTATTTGAGAGGGGAGGAAAAGAGGGAGGGAGAAATCTGAATCCTAAAATGTCAGAAAACAATTGTCAAAAATTGTTCTACGTGTAACTGGAAAAATAAATAAATAAAATTTAAAATATTAAGGAAATCAATGAAAAATAATATGAAGTTAAGCAGCCTAGCAGCACCAGATTTAAAACTATATGATAAAGTGGTGATCATGAAAACAATCTGGCACTGTCTAAGAAAAAGTGGTGAATCAGTGGAATAGTTAGGTATATAATATATAGTAGTAGATGAGAACATAATTAATCTAGTGTTTGATAAACCCAAAGATCCAAACTTTGCAGGAAAGAACTCACCATCTAACAAAAATTGTTGAGAAAACTAGAAACAATCTGACAGAAAACAGTCATAGACCAGCATTTCACACCATATACCAAGATAAGGTCAAAATGGGTATATGATTTAGACATAAAAAATGATGTCATAAGTAAATTAGAGGGAGCATGGAAAAACTTACCTGTCAGTTCTATTGATAAGAGAAGAGTTTATAACTAAACAAAAGATAAAGAGGACAACAGGAAAAATAGATAATTTCAATTACATTAAATTTAAAAGGGTTTACAGAAACAAAACCAGTGAAGCCAAGATTAGGAGAGCAGAAAATTGGAGGGAGGAAGGGATTAAAGGAATGAATCATCAAGTTTCAGCATTTTACAACTGTTTCTTTTGATAAAGACTTTTTTTACAGCAAGTTTCTTTAATGAAGGCTTAATTTCTTAAACATATAGGGAACTGAGACAAATTTATAAAAATTAGAACCATTTCCCAATTGATAAATGGTCAGAGAATATAAATGGGAAGTTTTCAGGAAAAGAAATCAAAGCTATCAAAAATCATATGAAAAAATGCTCTAAAACACTGTTGATTAGAAAAATGCAAATCAAAACAACACAAATATACCACCTTACACCTAACATGACAGAAAAGAAAACTGACAAATGCTGGAGGGTCTGTGGAAGAATTGAGATACTAATGCAATATTGGTGGAGTTGTAAAATGATCCAGCCATTCTGGAGAGCAATTTGTAGTTATGCCCAAAAGGAACTATGCTCTAAAGTAGTAGTAATACTGCTCCTAGGCCTATATCCTAAAGAGATGAAAGAAAAAGGAAAAAAACCCTATCTATATAAAAGTATTTATAACTTTTTTTGTAATGGCAAAAAATTGGAAATTGAGGTATGATTTAACAAGTTGTAGTATATGATTGTGATGGAATACTATTATGCTATAATAAATAACAAGCCAGATAGTTTCAGAAAAGTCTGGGAAGACTTAGAATCTAAGTCTTAGATGAATTGATGCAAAGTAAAGTTAACAAAACCAAGCGAAGAGGAAAGTATAACAAAATTGGAAAAATAGGAATAAGTCATATTATGAAGGTCTTTATTTTTTACAATTAAAAATGTTTCTTTAATTTTTTCCATGGTTACATAATTCATGTTTTCTCCTTCCCCCATACCTCTCCCCTCTAGGAGTTGACAAATAATCCCACTAGTTTATGTTTATATGTATATATGTGTGTGTGTGTGTATGTGTGTGTATAAACGTTCTGAATTTCTTACTCCTACTGTTCTTTCTCTCGATGTGGATAGCATTCTTTCTCATAAGTCCCACAGAATTGTCCTGGATCATTGCATTACTATTAGTAGCAAAGTCATTTACATTTGATCATCCCACAATGCTACAGTTTCTGTGTACAATGTTTTCTTGGTTCTGCTCATTTTATTGCACATCAGTTCGTGGAAGTCTTGCTAGTTCATATAGAAATCCATCAATTCATCATTCCTCTTATAGCACAATGGTATTCCATCACTACATTATACCATAATTTGTTCAGTCATTCCCCAATCGAGGGACAGCCCCCCCCCCCATTTATGAAGGGCTTTAAATGCCAAACAGAGATCTTTTACAGGATGTTTGAAAGGTCTTTCAATAGCTGAGGCTTCGTCATTAGAGTATATTGAGCAGGAGCACTCCTGGAAAATCACTTTGGCAGCCCAGTAGAAGATGGATTAGAATAGGGACACACTTGAGGAAAGGTTTCATGTAGGTTTGTCTTGAACTGAGTCATGAAGAAAACTGATGAGTCCATTAGGCAGAAAGAGAAAGATTTGCATGCGTGGAAGCTGTCCTTCAAGTTAGGTTGCAAGAGATGGGAGGTCCTGGGTTCCTGTGACCTCAGACACTTTCTAGCTGTGTGACCCTGGGCAAGTCACTTAACCTCAACTGCCCATCCCTTATTGCTCTTTTACCTTGGAATGAATACACGGTATTGATTCTAAGATCTAATATAAAGGTTATAAAAAAGAATTTAAGAGCTGCCCTATTTTTGTTAGAGAGTACCAGATGATAATTGACATCACTATTATGCTTGGCCGTCTCTATACCGGATCTCTAATAAGTTGTTCAAATCTTATTCTTTTTCCTCCTTCTGTCCTGGTGGAATATTTCTATATACTTTGATGAAAATCTCATATTTGTTTTTCCCTCTGGTGATCTTTACCTAAATACTCACTACCACATTTCTTGCTATCTTAGCTTTATTCAGATTCTTTTATTATTTTAATTTACAGTACTGCTTCACCAGCTTTCCCTTTTGCCTATCCTATTTCTTCTGATTCTTGTACCTGGGTAGAGCCATATTTCAGCCATAATCCCCTTCAAGTCTCAATGATATGGGTGAGCTAGTATTTGCTTATGTTGCACTCTCAATCTGACTTCTTTTTCCTTGTGCCTCTGGGTATATTACACATGCACAGTCTTTACTTCAATTTAAGCCCCATTGATTAGATTAGAATCATAGAGTTAGAACTAGAAGTGACCTTCAAGGTCATCTAATTCAACCCACTTCATTTCACAGATGAGGTAACTGAAAGCCAGAGAAGTTAGGTCATTTCTCAAAGTTCACCAGATAACCTCAGGCAAAGCTAGTATTTGAACCCAGGTCCTTTGACTCCAAAGCCCATGTTCTTTCCAAGGCACCAATAAGGCACATCTTTGGTTTAGAGAAAGGTGGAGAGAAAGCTAGGTAGAGGGGACCAGAACTAGGCCAGTCAATAAGAAGCTGGTGGGGCAAATAGACTACAGTTCCTGAGAAGGCTACACTGGAATAGCTGGAGGCAGAACCAGTGTTAAGGAGCTCTTAAGCCAAGTAGGGCCCTTAGGAACATAAACCAGGAAGAGCAAAGCAACTGTGGTGGTAGAGCAGAGGAGCTCCTGGATAAGTAGAAGAACTTACCTTCTGCCTCTGGTCATAGCCCTCTCTGAGGCTATGTGATCCCTGTTTCTTCCCTAGAGGTGCAGACTTCTCTGGGTAACTGGGAGTCTCTGAGCATAGCCCTTTTATTCTCAGTGTCTCTCCCAGAGTCTATGCAGAGGGCATAGGCCAGGTCTCCTGTACACCCTGGGGCAGCCTTATCATCCCATCTTCTTTTCCCCCTCAGGGAGGATTACTGTGTGCTATCCCCAAGGGAGAAAAGCCACCGATAATACTCCTCCCAGGGTAGGTCCTCAGTTTGTTTCAGTATGTTCTCTCAGTCCTGGCTCTCCCCATTTGTCTTCCTTGGCCTCTTTCTCTTAAAAGTCAAGTTCAAGAGTATATAGCTCAGATGTCAGATTCAATCAATTGTCCTTAGTTGTGGTATTTATGGGAATATTTGCATCATTTATAGAGAAACAACTTCAGTGCCCAAACAAAAGCTTCTTCCTTTATCTTTCCCTCAAACTTACTCCTCTTCCCAACATCCAGATGTCTATCCAGTGTAACACCATCCTCCGATCACCCAGGCTCACAAATAAAGACTCATTCCTAACTCTCTTATTCTCCATAGCCAGTTAGTTGCCAAATCTTGGTTCTATTTCAACAACGTGTGTTGGCTCTACATAGTTCTCTCCATTAACACTGTCCTCAACAGCTCTTACCTGAACTTGCCTCAGTTTCTTTCACCTTTAGTCCGTGCTCTAAAGAGCTGTCAGCCTGATATTCTAAACTTGCAAGTACTAACTCTCATGTGACATTTAAAAATCTTCAAAATCTGCCCCTGACCTTCCTTTCCATGATTACTGTACGTTTTTGCTGGACCCCACATACAACCTCCCACCTTTGCACCTTTGCCCAGTCTGTCCCTCGTAACTGGAATACACTGCCTCCTGTGCCTCAAATCCCTATCTCTCCTCAAAGCCAAGATCAAGTATTCTGATTCCTTGTTCACCCCAACCCAACTATGAGTGCTTGTCAAATACTTTGTATTTACTTTTTATACACAGGTATACACACATATGTGTACATATGTATGTGTTTATATACTCTGGTTTCCCTGATGGAATATAAACTCCTGGAGGACAAGTAAGATTCGGTTTTCATTTTTGTGGTCTCAGTGCTTAACCAAACCTCTGGCACATAGTAGGAAACTAATAAATATTCACTAATTCCTTTAAGTTTATTAACATTGTTAACAAGAAGTTAACATAGACCAAGATTCTCCATACAACCCTTTATACCAAATTCTTTTTGTCCTAAGGTTCCCTCCAGCTTTGAAATTCTATATTCTATTTTCTAATATCCCTTCCAGCTCTGATTATCTATGATTCTATTTTTCCAGAGCATTTAAATTTCCTTTGGGATTGGCTGTTAGTAGTAAAAGAGATACTGAGTTTTATTAGCAATCCAATTTTGTTTTCTGTTTCTTTTAAAGAAACTAAGTAAAAATGATCCCACTGGACCAGTGTTACAATCCAGATCTCTATGAGACCATGTTATAATGATATCCATTTTCTACTTCCAGTGTAGGAGAACTAAATTCCTTTGGACATGACCCAAAAGGGGTTCATGTCATGCTATTTTCACACTTTGTGCTGTTATACTGAGGTATTAGTGACTATTTTATAGCTGTTAAGCTCTTAGAACTAAGTCTCCATTATCAATTAGTGAAACTAGAAAAATATTCTTCAGAGGGAAATCTTTCCCAGTGTCATGGGATACATTAAGAGTCACTAAAGCTACAATGAAGTAATACCTTAATACTGTGTAACTTCAATGAAGGTGTAGAGACTGGTAGGGTGGAGGCATAAATTATAGAAGGGAAAGAAGGGGGTGGCAAAACCTTTTATTGGAAAATATGATTTAGATTCAAGAAATGGGGGAAAAAAGTTTAGAGACCAATCAGAAGCCTCAAATCTATCCATCATGAAAACATTGCTCCAAGGAAGAATCATAAGGTGCTAGATGTGGCAGGAACTTAAGACTATATCTTAATAGATCAAACAAACAAAAATACCAATTACTCATGTATTAGCAATCCATGTGCAGTTCGATTATTGACTGTTGACTGATTGAAGCAAATCAAAACTAACAACCAATTAGAAGAAAGATTAAAGATGGAAAGAATAAAGGTATTATGAAACTTACTGTTGACTTCTAGTGTCTAAAAATGAGCTCTTGATAGCAAGAGGTCTGGTATGGTCATGGAGACCTGAGGCATTGTTACTTTCTTCACATAGTTCATTAAAACTAGGACAAAGTACTATAGTGCCTCCTCGTTACATGGGATACAATACCAGCTCCTATATCTAGCACTCAGTGGTAAGAAAGAGCGCCACTACTGTGGTCGTAGGATCATAATGCTAGAGTTGGTGTTAATATAGGGCAGAGCAGAAGTAGCAGTTCTGGAGCCAGCAGACTTCCAAATTCTATCCCCAAGAAGGGTTCTAGCCTCTCTCTCCCAAGACCAGTGAAACAAAAGAGGGAACCAAGTGCTAGAATATAAAGGATCCTCTCTGTCTGAGTGGTAAATGGAGAACTCTGGCATTGTTGTGAAGACATAGTAAAAAGTAAATTAGGTCTCTGACCAGGGCAGTAGGTTCCATTAATATGGAGAGCTCCAAAACTAGACCCTAAGTGGGAATAAGACAAAAACCACTCCCTCCTGAGTCTAGTGATACAAAATCTAGGGAGGAGTACTAACATTAATATTTGAAATTTATACAGTGTTTCAAGGTTTGCAAAGCAATGAATATGTAGTATTTTATTTGTGCCTCCCAGTAATGCTATATATAGGGTGTTCAGGAAGGACTAACACCTCTGATATGAGGACTTGCCCAGTCTTTTTCAGGGTTGCTCATCCATCTTTGTTGCCTACTTGTCACTCACCTCTCCTGTGACTCCAAGAAACTATTGTTTCCAGGGCCCATAACCTGGTAAACTATCTTGGCATATGGTAAACCAGGTCATGGGTACTGGACAGGACACATGTCTGTCAGTGAATTAGGAAGATGTCTACTCCAAGAGTTCCCCACTCCCCTGCCCTGCAGAATGGGTGAATGAGAACAATTTGTTCCAATAACCATGAAGGTTGCTGAAGCAGGCGCTATAAGGTGCTTAGAGCTTGGTCAGATTGAAGAAGCCCAGGTCATCCAATGCATCCTGGGCCATTACCAGTAATTCTGAGTTTTGTCTTGCCACTGAGCTTTGATGAGTCTGGAGGAGAAAGTGAGGCTGTTGACTTGGTGTAACTCCACCTCCTTTAAATTGAGGTCTTCTGGGGGCAGCTGGGTAGCTCAGTGGATTGAGAGCCAGGCCTAGAGATGGAAGGGTCCTAGGTTCAAATCTGACCTCAGACACTTGCCACCTGTGTGACTCTGGGCAAGTCACTTGACCCCCGTTGCCTACCCCTTACCACTCTTCTGCCTTGGAGCCAATACACGGTATTGACTCCAAGACGGAAGGTGAGGGTTTTTAAATATATTCATCCCCCATGATGCCATTGGTCCTTTTTGAAAAGTAAGAATGAACATCACTATAGTTATTACTATCCCTGTTTTACAGACAAGGAAAGGGAAGCTTGAGGAGATTAAGTGACGTTTCTTTTATCACAGGGTTAGTATCAGAGGTGGGATTCAAATTCAGGTGTTCTCACTATCAAGTTAATTACTATCTTTTGTGCCACATCTTGTTGGTAATACTCCACAGCAGTATCCTTAGGATTAATAGAGATCCTCACCTGCCTGCATAATCAGTGGTAGAACCCAAAGGAAGGCTTCAAGAGTATTTTAATGATTCAGTTCAAAATAGCAGCAGACTCCAGGGTAGTCTGTTCTGATGACATGGAAGTTAGGTAGGTTTGAGTGGCTAACCTTAGACTAGTGGGGATATAAGAAGAAATCCACTCTCACCAGTTGAGCACTTGTCTTTCTGCTCTAGGGTTTCTGAATCCACGATGAGAGAAGGTGGTCATCTTGTTGCAGTGACTCAGAGCTGAGTAGAATCTAGGGTCATAGGTTCTTGAAGAAGGCCTTGATAACTAATGCCTGACTGGGGAGGAGCCAGTGAGTCCATTCTCACAAGTCATAGAACAGCAAATCTACCCTAGCTCCTAGCTAGGCAACAGCAAAAATGATGGATAGAAGCCAGAGCTACTTGTCTCTCATTCTATTTCTGTTTTCTCCGCCAAGGAGAATAATCTTTGGACTGTGAAGTACAGAACAAAAATGACTAATACTGAGATGAAACACAAGATAAGAAAAGAGATAATAAGAGAGCATCTAGCTGCTCTTTGATTAGTTCAATTCTTCAGATTCAAATGGATTGCTTCCCAGGGTACTGAAAGAACTGGTGGACGAGACTGTTAAACTTCTGTCAGTGTTCTTTAACAGACTAGGAGAATGTGAGAGATATCTCAAGACTGTTGAAGGACAAATATTGTCCAAATTTTCAAAAAAGAGAGGAGAATAAAGTTAGGAAATGATAAGCTTGACTTCATTGCCTGTCATTGCATGACTTCAGTTCCTAGCAACATTCTAAAATATAAAATAAATAATGAAAAGGGTTGTTGGTTAATATTTTGAAAAAGAAGTTGGGGTAGTGAGGTGGCTCAGTAAATTGAGAGCCAGATCCATAGATGGGAAGTCCTGGGTTCAAGTTTGGCCTCAGACACTTCCTAGCTGTGTGACCCTGGGCAAGCCACTTAACCCCAATTGCCTAGCCCTTACCAGTCTTCTACCCTGGAGCAATATTTAATATTGATTTCAAGATGGAAGACAAGTGTTGTTTTTTTTTAAGGCCATAAAATTTCATCAAGAATAGGTGATATTAGAATAATCTCATTCTTTTTTCTTTCAAGGTTACTAGTCTAGTATATTAGAGGAATGCTGTAAAATTATTTAATATTTTCCCCCCCAGAAAGACAGGTATCAGAAGCTTTCTTGTTCTCCAGGTGAACAAGTTGGCTAGATTTAGGCCAGACAGTATCATTAGTTGGATTTAGGACTGTTTGAATCCTAAGGAATAATAGTTAAAGTGTTAATATCACCTTAGAGGGAAGTCTCTTAGAGGAATACCTCAATGATCTATGCTTGGTTCTGAGCTATATGACAGTTTTATCAGTGATGTGGATAAAGATATAGATGTCATACTTATCAAATTTTCAGATGACACAAATCTAGAAGTAATAGGATGGGTTTTTTTTAAACCCTCACCTTCTGTCTTGGAATTGATATTGATTCTAAGGCAGAAAAGTGATAAGGATGAGGCAATTGGGGTTAAGTGACTTGCCCAGGGTCACACAGCCAGGAAGCATCTAAGGCTAGATCTGATCCCAGATATTGCCAATTCTAGGTCTGCAGCTCACTGTGCTATCCAACTGCCTATTGTGATAATTAACACATTGGTTGACAGAGTCAGGATCTAAAAATATCCCTATTAGGCTAGAATATTGGGGCTAATCTAATAAAATATAAAGTCTTACAATTGGGTTCAAAAAATCAATTTCACAAGAGCAAGATATATGGTTGGGTTCTCTTTTTCCATCATATAACCTTTTCTTACTTATTTACAATATCAAATGGAGCTACTTCTATAGAAGATACAATACCACAACCCTAAACATTTCTTAATCATCTATTACGTATAGAGCACTGTACTTAGTTTTGGAAGAGTTTAGTTTAGATCAGAGAGTCCATGACATCGTGGAGTTCACAGTTTAATAGGGGATAATATATGACCATAGACGTAAACCCAGACAGGCACAGATATTCATTGTGAAAATAACCCGAATACACTTACAGATAAAAGAAGGTAAGGTCCAAAGAAGAAGATCATGATTTTCAAAGGAAATTAAGGAAGACTTCCAAGAAGAGATGACTTTTATATTGGACCCTAAAAGATGAATACGAATTCAAAAGCAGCAAGTTTAAAGGAAATGTCATTCCATGCACTGGAAACAATGCAGGCAAATGTCTGGAGGGGAGAAATTGCAGCATATGTTCACAATGCAAAGAGTTGTGTGGTTAGACTGAACCTAGAATGTATGAAATGATATAATATCAGATAAAGATGAAAAAGTAGAGTATCACCAAATGGTAAGAAGCCTTGAATGATAGGCAGGAGTTTTACCAGTAACACATAAGGCTCCACATGGTTATGTGTCAGGATGGAGCTTTAGCTAATAATGCTAATGAGCAATCATTCAGTACTTTAAGGTTTGCAAAGTGTTTTATACCGATTTCCTCATTTGTTCATCACAACTTCATGATGTAGGTACTATTTTTGTTTCCATTTTGCTGTTGAGGAAACTGAGGTTGAGATTTTATGTGACTTCCCCAGGGTCACATAACTAATAAGTGTCTGAGACAGGTTTCAAACTCAGGTTTTTCTGACTTTATCCATTGAACATTCCAGTTGCTTTTCAATATAGAGACCTAATACTTGATAGTTCTACAAATTCTACATGGGGAAAAAAAATAAAAATTTCCCCATTCTTCAGGCTATTCAAATTTACCTTTTCCATTAAATCCTTGGTTGGAAAAGAACTTTCCCCAGACCTCAGACTTGACATTTTTCTTTTTTTCCCTTTTTAAAATTTTCTTTTCTTTTTTTCTTTAAATCCTTACCTTCTGTTTTATAATTGATACTAAGTATTGGTTCTAAGACAGAAAAGCAGTAAGGGGTAGGCAATGTGGGTTAAGTGACTTGCACAGGGTCACACAGCTGGGAAGTATCCAAGGTCATGTTTGAACCCAGGACCTCCTGTGTCTTAGCCTGACTCTCTATCCATAAGTGAGAACTCAGAACAAAGACAGATGCAGGAGCTAATGCTTGATGCAAAACAATGTAATGACTTGTATTAACCATCTCAGAGTGAGAATGAGCATGATTGGGCATACTGCTATAAGACTTTATGCCACTTAGGAAAATGGCATGGATTTGGTGAACACTTATACATTTATTTTATGTATTTTTCTATCTTTCTTTCTTTGATTGCCAATCATGTATACCTAAATTAGTGTGTATTGAGCTCATGTAAAATGAGGTCCTACTGTACAGCTAGGATTCCTTCTGTTCTTTGTACCAGTAGGACTCTAGGAATTTCTATGCATCCTTTAAATAGACATGGTCTATGTCCTCCAAGAAGTTTTCTCTTATCCTCTGACAGAAATGACTTCCCTCATATCTCATGTAGTATTGTTTTCAGTACCTATTTTTAAAAGATAAATTTGCTGGCAAAACTGACCTCTGTCATTTACTATTTGTGTGACCTCAAACAAGTCATTCAACCTCAGTCGACCTCAGTTTTCTCACATAAAATGGAGATAATATTCGGCTTATCTCTCATAGTTGTGAATATAATATAATATTCAAAAAGCATTTTGAAAACCTGAAAGCAGTATGTTTTAGAGGTTGTTTAGTCATTTCAGTCACATCCAAGTCTTTGTGACCCAATTTGGGGGTTTCTTGGCAAACCACTTCAGTGTTTTGCCATTTCCTTCTCCAACTCATTTTACAGTTGAGGAACCTGAGACAAAGAGGAGTAAGTGACTTGCTCAGAATCACACAACTAGTAAGTGTTTGAAACCAGATCTGAACTCTGGAAGATGAATCTTCTATCCGTTGTGCCATCTAGCTGCCCTAGGTAATGGCAGCTATTATTATTTTTACTTATTGTGTATATTATGGTTATCTATGTCCATCTTCTACCCCTGGTAGAGTCTAGGATCCATAAAGGCAGTAGCTGTGTCTTATCTAACCTTTTTATCTCCTCTAGTGCCTAGCACAGTGCTATTCACACAGTAGTCATTTAACAAATGTTTGTTGAATGACCAAATGAATGAATTATCCCTTTCTTACAGAGGAGGAAAATGAAGCCAAAGAGAAAAGAAATCAATTGCCCAACTAACTGTGTGGCCTTGAACAAGGCCCTTCCCTGTGGCATCAATAAGATCAATTGACTTTACAGCGTAACACAGTTTTTTATGAAGAAAGCATAGTCCAGGGTGTTACGCTGTAAAGTCAATTGATCTTATTGATGTCATAGGAACAGCTAGACTAAGATAACTAAAAGAGGAAAGATTGCCTGATTGGGTGAGAAGAGGAGCAGACTGGGAGTCAGGGACCTGTGGTTTATGAGGCCTCCTTATTGTTTCTGGGAACAATATTTTAGAATTTTCACAAAAAGGCTTTGGTGTCTCTTTCCAGGCTAATTACCCATGACTTCCCTATCTCAATGGCCCAGCCAAATTAATCCTTTTGTTATTCCTCATGAACAACACTCAGTCTTATGTCTCTGGCATTCCAAACCTGGAAAGCACTCCCTCCTTAACTGCATTTTAGAACTACTAAGCTCCCTTCAAAACTTTGGTCAAGTTATTCCTCTTATAGGAATCTATCCTGACACCCTCCCCTCCTCCCCATCCTTTCCCTGGAAATTAACTTGTAAAACTTGTTTTGTATTTAATTTTCTGCATCTATATTGTTTCCTTCCAAAAGAATGTATGTTCCTGGAGGGGCAAGAAATGTTTCATTTTTGTATTTGTAATCCCTGGGGCCTAACTCAGTGCCCGGCTCACAGTAAAAAATCCTTACCTTCTGTCTTAGAATCGATACTAAATATTTGTTCCAAGGTGGAAGAGTGGTAAGGGCTGGGCAACTGGGATTAATTTATTTTCCCAGGGTCACACAGTTTGGAAGTGTCTGAGGCCAAATTTGAACTGGAGATCTCTCATTTCCATGCCTGGCTCTCTACCCATTGAGCCACCTCACTGCTCCCACAGTAGGTTCTTAATGAATGCTTATCGAATTGCTGAGTTGAGTTTATTTCTGTTAAGAAATGGCAAATTCCAAATGCAATCACTTTGGCAGACAGTTTTGCTTAATTGCTTTCCTCCTCTTTTCATAAGGCAAGTTACTATTGGCAGAGAGGTTATTGGGAAGTAAATGTTGTATAAAAACAAAATGCATCAATTTAAGAATTTTCTTAAAAGATGATTAGGTGTCACTGAGTAGAGTAAATATTACTACCTTACATATTTTTGTCATCTGAGATTTATGGAAAGTTTTCATTTTCTTGCATGGGATTCCCATCATGAATAGCCTGGTAAGGGAGAAAGGGTGGTTTATTCTGTTTTCCAAATGAGAATACTGAGTCTGCATGTTTATGTGACTTGGCCAGTCAGATCAGTAATAAGTGTCAAAGCTGTAATTCTGTCTCTCGGATTCTATAATCCTGTGATTTAGACCATGTTCACCTTTGCCATTCCATTTATGGCTTCATAAATATTAGTAATAGCTCCTCTCTGACTTCATCATTTTTGTCTGAAAGAATCCCAAGCAGTACTGATTAAAGGAGGTGAACAATAACTTGAAGTAAATCTCAGTCATTTAATTCCAGAGCTAACACCACAGTGGATTACTTGGTATAAGACTCATGACAAATCATTAGTATCACAGCAACACAAGTTAAGAACTGTTCCAACTTCCTAGCTGTGTGACCCTGGGCAGTCACTTGACCCCCATTGCCCACCCTTACCACTCTTCCACCTATGAGCCAATACACAGAAGTTAAGGGTTAAAAAAAAAAACTGTTCCAGGATTTAATTCGTTAACCTTCTCTGAGGTAGAAGAAATTTTGTCATTTACATGCTCTGAAGTTTTGATTGGTTCATGACTGTTCACTGGGCGTAATTCAGATTCTTTTTTTGGCATTCAAGGCCCTTCACAACATGGTGTAATATTCTATAATGAAAAATGAACTGAATTTTGAGTTAGAAGACCTGTGTTCAAATCTCAACTATGTAACAACTGTGTGACCTTGAGAAAATCTCTTCCTCTCTGCATCTCAATTTGCTCATTTGCAAAACGAGAATGTTAGGCTAGACTATCTGAAAATCTATTCCAACTCTAAATCCAAATCTAAATCCAACTTTTCCATGCTCCTATCTTATTATATATTAAATTAATCCCCTTCAAATGTCCATTAGTTGGGGAATGGCTGAACAAATTATGGTACATGCTGATAATGGAATACTATTGTGCTATAAGAAATGATAAGCAAGATGATTTCAGAAAAAGCTGGAAAGATTTGCAGAAACTGATGCAGAGTAAAATAAGCAAAACTGGGAGAATATTGTACATAGTAACAGCAATATGGGATGATGATTATCTGTAAAAATTTGGCTACTCTCAGCAATGCATTGATCTGGGATAATACTGAAAGATTTATATTGGGGAATGCTATACATCTCCAGAGGAAGAACTGTTGGAGTTGTCTTTCATGTCAGTATTTATGGTTTTGTTTTGGTTATATATGATTTTGCTCTTACAGCAATGACCAATATGGAAGTATGTTTTGCATGACAATAAAAATTTTGAAATCAATTAATTAATTAATCCCTTCACAAATTTTATATTCTAGCTGAATTGAAGAAGTATACCTGAGTATAATAGTTCTTATACCTGAGTATGCTGTAATTTGTTGTCTTTGGAAGTAGTGGATTTCCCATTATAAGTCTTCAACTAGAGTCTAGATGACAAATTCAATTCACAATAATTTATTAAGCATTTATCCCCTTTCATCTCTCCCTTAACTCTCCCCAATCCATACTTTCTTCTTATATGTGACCTGTGGTATCCCTGTTCTATTGTTAACAAACTCCATTTTAATGTAGAAGCTTTTCTGCTCTAGTCTTTCCATCTTCATGTGCTCATGGAAATCTCACTTTCTCCAGCAAGCACCTCATTCTCCCGCCACATTTTCAAAGGCTGATTGCCCTTTCTCTCATGGCCCTGACACAAAGGAGTAAGAGGAATAGTCCTTGTTGCCCATTTGCCATTTTTCCTCACTTTTTGGGCATTATTTAGTCATTTCTCCTTCTTAGAAATTCCCTCTTTCCATTTATATCACTCTTATCTGGTTCATTGTTTCAGTCATCTATCCACATCCAGCACATTGCTCCCTCCTTTCTCAAGAAGTTCAGTACATGGCCCACATTCTTCCACTTCATCCCAACCTATGCTCTCAAGCTTTGTGTCTCCAAACACTCTACCCTATCGACTCATTGGTTCTATCAATTCCCATGAACTACATTCTAACCTCATACCATTCACCAACAAGGACAACAATCTCTTAATAATCCTGATTTATGCTATCTTGATGATCTTGAACTCTAAAATCTTCCTTTCTCCCTCTGCCTCATGCCTCCTAAAATCATTTTTTATTCTTGCAATTATATTAGAGATTTCTCATTCCTTCTTGTTATAACTCTAATTTTTTTTCATACTCTTCTTTCTATGGTCGACCAGTTCAACATACCCTATAAACTTGAATCTTTGGCCTCCTTGTTCTAGGGCTAGTTATGTCTTCTTTGATCCTACTTGAGTGCTCTTGAATGCTGCTAGAGAAATTCACACAATTTAGACTAGATCCACTCAAATTTTTGGTTATTAAGCCTCCACTGGGCCCTAATTTCTGTCAAACAATCCTTTAATCCTTCCTTAATTAATTCTTTTAGTTCCCCAAAGTGGCTACCTTCTCTTTTTTTTCTACATCATTTCTTTCCTCCTTTCAGCAAAGGAGGATCTTTCCTACTGCCTTACTGAGAAAATAGGAGCCATTTATCATGAGCTCCCTCTTTCTTATTCTACAACTCATAACACCTCTACCTTACCTCTCATTCTCTCTTGCCTTGCTTCAGGCTCGGAGGAAGAAATGGTTCTTCTTAGGTCAATCCCTTTAATTATGTCCTTGATCTCCTCTCTCTTCTCCTAAAGGAGTTTTTTTTTTCTTTCATTCTCTCTCTTATTTTCAATCCTTTCTTATCTATTGGCTCCTTTTACTTGCCTATAAACATATCTAGGTTTCCCCTATATTTAAAAAAGACATTCACTGATCCAGCCATCCCCTCAATATAATAAATCATTGTGTATCCCTTCCCTTTCTAGCTAAATTCCTAAAAAAGTAGTTTAAATTTTGCCTCTTAATTCCTCACCTCTCATTTACTGACTTCCCAATACTTCTTCCTGACTGAAATTGCTCTCTCAAATGTTAACAGGCTTTCAGTTCTCATCTTCTGAGCCCTTCCTGAAGCTTTTGACATTGCCTCTTCTTCATAGATACTGTCTCCTCCCTTAGCTTATGTGACACTACTTTTCTCTAATTCTCTTCCTATTTATCTTATTCCTCTAATGTTTCCTTTTCACTATCAACCATCTCCTGTCTATTAAACTTGCGTTTTTCCTCAAGATTCTGTTCTGGGTCCCACCCTCTCCCATATTGGCTTCATCTGCTTTCATGAGTTCATTCATCACCTTAGCAGACTCCTAAATCAGTATCTTCATCCTCAACTTCTTCATAATTTCATGTTACTTCCTATCTGATGAATATCTCTACTGGGCTTTTCATTGGTAACTCAAACTCAACAATTCCCAAATTGAACTCATATCCTCCCAAACCTAACCCTTCTCTAACTTCCCTGTTTCTATTGAGGCTCCACCTTCTAACCAGACAATGAGGGATATAACATAATCAGTTGTCAAATCTTGTTGATACTACCCACCATCTTTCTCTAATATTCTCTCCTCTCCAGTCAGAAGGTCACTACTCTAGTTTAGAACTATATCACTTCTTGTGTGGACAATTACAATAGACTCCTAATTTGTCTCCCAATTTCCAGTCTATTCCCTCCTCCCAATGGTTGCCAAAATAATCTTTCTAAGGCACATGTCTGACCATGTTATCACTTTCCTGCTCAAAAACCTTCAATGGCTTCCTGTGTCTCTAGGATAAAATACAAACTTCTCCACCTGGCATTGAAAGGTCTCTACAATGTCGTTGCAACCACATTAACTCTAAATTTCAAGATTAATTTCCTAATGTGTTACCCATGTAAGATATGTGAGTGTGTGTCCATAATGAATTTCTGAAAGTATAGACAAGGAAAAATTTTCTCCAAGGAAAGCATTGATAGATATTTCTGGAGTCTTACCTACCTTTCTCTGAGGTAGACAGATTTCTTCTGCCTTGAAGGGAATATGAAGTACCGCAAGACTGTCCCCTCTGCTCTCCTCTGAGATGAGAGATACCTATCTTGAATTATTTCTATCTGATCTCCCCTACCTTAAATATAACTGACCCAGGGATACAATTGTTTCAGAACAAAACCAGTTCTGTATTACCTCTACAAATCAATATAGGCTCCTATTTTTTTTTAATCCTTAACTTCTGTGTATTGGTTCCTAGGTGGAAGAGTGGTAAGGGTGGACAATGGGGGTCAAGTGACTTGCCCAGGGTCACACAGCTGGCAAGTGTCTGAGGCCAGATTTGAACCTAGGACCTCCTGTCTCTAGGCCTGACTCTCAATCCACTGAGCTACCCAGCTGGCCCCTTATAGGCTCCTATTTTTGACACTTAAAGCTTATCACAACTGATCCCCTTCCTTCCTTTCCAAGTTTCCCACATACTACTTCTTCTGTACACTCCATAGTTCCACCCATATTGTACTACCTGCTCACATACAATACTCCATCTCCCATCTCCCTGTCTTTGTATTTATTGACATCTTTAATGACTAGAATGCCTTATACTTCCTGCTTCTTGGAATCTGTGGTTTGCTTCAAAAATTAGCTTCAGTACCACCTTTACCTTGAAGCCCTCCCTATCCCTTCTGTTGCTAGTGCTCCCCCTCCCCAAATGTCTTTGTACTCATTTTGTATTTGTTTCCATATGTACATGTTGTTTACCCAGGAGAATATAGACTCCCTGAAGGCAAAAACTATCTCAATTTTGCTTTATTTCTTAGCATTTATTGCAATTTCTGTGTAAAGTAGAAGAAAGAAGGATCAGCTAAGGGCAGGGACCATGTGCATTTGGTAGACTATGTCATAATAACATGGAATAAAGAAGATCAATTGTCAATGGCTGAGAATGCACCAATATTATTTGTTCCTTGTCCATCTGTGGCATGGTGAAGAAAAGGTCTTTTGGTTGGCTGTTGTATGGGAACTGAGTATGTGTACAAAAGCACTAACCAGACAATGCAGTTCTCCTTTGGTTGGTAGCAATTGAGAAAAGATGTGCTGTTAGCATCTGAATGGGGAAAGAAGCTTCAGCCCTCCCCTCTCTAATCAATATGTGGCTCATGAACTCATGACCCTGCTTGTGCTTCTGTTCTAATTATAAGTATTCTTTCCTGTTCTTGGATAAAGGAGGATAGATCTTGTATAACTCCAAAGTTTGGAGATACAGATGTTAGATGATAGGAGTCTACTACAGACTTTATTAGCAGCTTAGTCCAGTGTTCCAGGGAAGCCCAAGGAGCAACCTGCTTAAGTAGATTCGCCTCTAACCTAACCTAATGGGAGTATTTGGTGCAAGAGAGTTACTTGTTCAGTGGCTATCTTGCATTCTGAAGTGAACCTGGTGGGGATGATGCTTTGAAGTAACTTCTTTAAAAGAATCTATTCTCCATGGACTAAAGCAGTAGAAGGGACAGTGTAGGGGATTGGGAGTATTTTTATTCTTGTTATACCTTTCCAGTAAATATACCTATATAAAATATGGTTAAATAGTGGGAACACTAATTAATGGCATTGATGATATTTAGGAGATCTATCTATCTATCTTTCTACATAGCCCTATATCTATCTGTCCATCCATCCATCTATCCATCCATTCATCCATCCATATCCTATCTATCTATCTATCTATCTATCTATCTATCTATCTATCTATCTATCTATCATTTCTGTATGAAAGATGAAGGTAAGGATAGGTAATGATGAATGAATATACAAGCATGACCCAAACAAGGATGCCACATGACATAGTGAAAAGAAAATAGAAATCAGAGTCATAGGATCTGGATTTGAATCCTGAGTCTTCCTCTTACTACCAGTATGACTGTAGGCAAGGAACTGAGCCTCTTTGGGCCTCAATCCTACATGTGTAAAATGAGGGGATAAGACTACAAGGCTTCTAAGATTCCTTCCAGAACTAAATGTAGGATCAGATAAGTTACTGCTAAATGAAAAAATTATTCAGAGATTTTCCTGGGAAAGGCCAATAAAGGAATTTACAGGGGATTTTTGTCATGCATCCAAAGACAAGGAACTTAATTTTAAGAAACATATGGTCATTTCCTATAGAAATGTTCATTATAGGTATTTGTAAAAAGATCACCATGAAAATAATTGTAGTCTATTGCCAACAGCTGTTGCAAAGGCTTCAGGTAGAAAAATTATGCAAATATTCTATAAATTCTACACAAATTAAACAAAATTCTGTGAATTTGTCAAGACTCTACAAATAAAATCATATATATTAATTCTATCTTGTTCACGTCCCCCTGAGCATCCCACCAGTTAATATGGTAATGGGGTAATATGGGTCAGTGATCTGGACGCAGAGAAACTCTTTGTTAAATCACATGTTTGGGCTGAGTTGGAACTATGGTATTTCATAAGATTTAGCACCTGACACAGCTTTCCCTCCCATTTTAAGTGACATTTTATTGTGATATGTTAGTCAAGCTCAAAATGAAAGTTTCTAGTTATGGTTTTGTGGCTGGATACAGTTTATCAGGTATCCTAAAAAAATGGATTTTATTCTAGATTGGTAGATGGCCCAGAGAACAGAAAATTGCAATAATATAATTCTAGGGAGCATGCTCCCCTCAGGAATGTGCCTGCTAGTATGGCAAGGTGCAGAGAGTTCTTAGATGCTCCTAGTTCCTTCCTTCCTTCCTTCCTTCCTTCCTTCCTTCCTTCCTTCCTTCCTTCCTTCCTTCCTTCCTTCCTTCCTTCCTTCCTTCCTTCCTTCTTTTCTTGTTTCTAGGTTTCTTTCTTTCCTTATCTTCTGTCATATCTATCTTAGAATCAATACAAGTATCAATTCCAAGGCAGAAGAGCAGTAAGGTCTAGGCCAGGGGTTGGCAACCTTTTTGGCTGTGAGAGCCATAAACGCCACATTTTTTAAAATGTAATTTCATGAGAGCCGTACAGTGCTCACAGTGCGCGCTCCTGTAACAGCACCTGAAAAAAATTTGACTGTATGGCTCCTGCAGAAAGAGCCATATGTTGCTGACCCTTGGTCTAGGCCATTGGGATTAATTTGGCCAAGGTCACACAGCTAGGAACAGATTTGAACCCAGTTCCTTCCTCCTGACTCCAAGCCTGGCACTGTAGCCACAGAGCCATCTAGTTGTCCCTCTAAATATTGTTTCAAAGTCTAGTCATCCTTTGTTCAATATATCTGCCAATCTAGGACCTCCTGCACTTGACTCTAAGGTATTTCCTAAAGGATGCTAATGCAATAATAATCTTGTTAAATCTTTGGACATTCCAGAAAAATAGAGGATGAGGGAGAGGCAATATTACATAATAAAATGAACACTGGAATTTAAGAAGATCCACCATGCCACTTCCTAGTCATCCATTCCATCTGTGCTTTTGACTCCTCTTACTTGAGTCCACCTCTGTGATTCTGGGTTTCTGATTTATGAACATTTGCCTTACCTTGCTTGGACCCAGTCCCACCATGCCACTTCCCAGCCATCTCCATATCATACTGCCACATTGGTAGCTCCCACCCCCTTTCCAAGTCTAACTTGGAAAATAGTAATCAAATTAATATTAATATTCCATGAAAGAATATGTCAGTCATTTGCCCTTTGACTTTGATCACTAATTTTTCTGATTTCCCCTTTCAAATCTTCTTGACCACTACTAGCCTATATTTATTGTCTTCTCTTATCAGAATGTAAGCTCCTTAAGGGCAGGGACTGTCATGCTTGTATTTGTATCTCTAGTACTTAAAACAGAGTTTGGCATAGAGTAAGCACCCAATAAATGCTTTTTTATTAATCAAAACAATTTATAGTATATAACTAGCGTAACATAAAAGCAATAGTACATAAGATTGTAAGGAGAAACATAGAAGTCACTTGCAAACCTGTCTCATCAATTAATAGAGGTTATATCCCAAGACTATATGCTAAATTAGGAGGAGCCAGCTAGGCCCCAATGTAAACCCTCAGTTTATAAACCTCAGATAAGCTACAGGCATACTCAATGTTATATAAATTATGTTATATTAAAATAATATAAATACAACCTTAATATGGTATGGATAAGAGTTAGCCCATTCCCGTCAACCAAAACCATAAAAATTGAACCCCCCAAATCCCAAATCCCCCTCAAGCACTCTTCCACCTACAATGGGTCCATGATGACAGTCTGATCTGCAGTTATATAAATGCCCTTTTCCCTCCCATCACTTTCCCATGTTGCCTACCACCCTTTGCTACCAAGTTATTTCCCAAACCGATTGTCCCAAATTGGTCTGCCTCTTTTCACCATCTCATTTCCTCTGCCAGTTCAGCAATGTCTGTCCCTGAACTTTCTGTGCCTTATTAAAGTGTGACTGATGCATTATTCCCTGATGCCATCATAATCTTTCCCAATGAGTATATGAAGAACTGAGCATGTTTGCCATCACCCAGTGATGACCTCTTGGTGGTTTCCTTCATTTAGGCATGAACTTGAACTAGGAGACCAAGGTGTCTAGGTGTTTGTAGCTGTGTTTACTAAGAATGAATCAACTGATAGAAAGCAAGGGTAGACAACCATAGAACAACATATATCTTAACACTTGGTGACTTTAATGCAAATGTTAGAATAGGGGAGAAAGAATAAAACACAATGAAAATCAGGGTTCAGAAATAAGAAATTAGGCAAACCAAAACAGCTAGACTTACATAGAAGCCTCATGCCCTACAAATCTTACTTTTTTTTTTAATGTCAGGGGGGTTTGTATATGTCAAACACTATTAATAAAATAATATTTTAACAAACAAAAAATGACTGGTTAAGTGGAAATGCGCATTGGCTATGGGGGGGGAGTTTGGAGAGGGTGAAGGGGAAAGTAAGAGCATGAATCATGTAACCATGTTAACTTTTCTAAAAAATAAATATTATTAAAAAAATAAAAAATAAATCATAAAAAAATGACTGGTTACACAAGTATATATCATCCTCCAAATCAGCTCTCTTTGTACAGTTAGACCATTGATTTGTTAGAACAAAAATCAAAATAAGAAGGAATAAAAATAAGAAGATATGGCATTTAACTTAGGCAATTCCAACCTGTCATATTTTTTAAAATACAAAAAAAAAGAAAAGAAAAGAAAAGGGTGACAGCTTATTGCTATTTCTTAAGGAAGTTTAATTTTTTAATCACTGCAATGAGAGCAAAAGAATCTAAAAGTCACTTCAGCCAGTATACTTATGACGTCCTTGCCAAAAGAGTAGCAGCCAAGGGAATTCTGGATTAGAATGCAAACTCACTTGTAAAAGCTTAAAAAGGAGAAAGAGGATGTGTGAGTATGAGCAGCATGTTGATATTTCCATAACATACTCTCGCCTTCATCAATGATGATGAAGCCACCACATTTGGATTCTAAGAACAAAGTCTCCAATGTTCTGTGTGAGTTTACCTTCCATCTACTTTGTATATTTCTTATATGGATATAGTTGTTTGCATGGAGGTTATTTGAACTTGAGCTCCTTAAGAGAATATACTATGTATTTGCCTTTCTTTGTATCTCCAAAGCTTAGTTTAGCAGTTGGCCACATAGTAAATGTTTAATAAATGTTTGTCGATTGATTGTTGAGGTAATTAGAAATGACAGAGAAAACAAAGACAGGAAGAGCTGCAGAACCTGAACATAGAGGGAGACTTAGGATGGGAGTGGGGATTGCTATCATTTTATATATTGATTTTTAACATATCTGAAAGAAGGGTAGCTACGAAATGCTTTAAAAAAACACCTCAGTTCTTATTATTAGTCAAAAGAAAACAATCAGGAAAAGTCAACAAAAATGACTGAGTCACATGTCTATTTTTCCGTTTCTACAAAATGTTTATGAGAATAAAAATATCATTGCTAATAAAAATCTTGCTGATTCTAGCATGTAAGGATGGCCATGGATTTTTCTAGAGTCAATGGTTCCCCCTTATATTGTGGAAATCCATGCTCTCTGCCTACCTTTCACGTTAGAGTCAATTGGAAAGCTCCCTCACTAATCCTGCTTTGACTCCTGTCCTTTTGAGGCACCTTTTAAAGATTGATTTGGAAGGATATTCAGAACAGTTTCAGGCTTTTTCTGCTACTAAGCCACCATCTTGGCTCTGCCCCACTTCTAGAGTCAATGGGCTAAACAGAAGCTCTTCCCAGACTTTGTCTAAGGAACTCTAATTCATTACACCATTGCTGAAAGAGTGAAGAACTTGGGACTAGAGTCAGAAGATCTGGGTCTGCTACTTACTTGAAGTGTAACATTGAGCAAATAATAAGCAGGATTTATATTTCTGTAATATGCTAAGGTTTGAGAATGGCTTTACAAATAA
The DNA here is from genome assembly GCF_016433145.1 of Gracilinanus agilis. Lineage (NCBI taxonomy): Eukaryota > Metazoa > Chordata > Mammalia > Didelphimorphia > Didelphidae > Gracilinanus > Gracilinanus agilis. Next base: position 78,432,461 of record NC_058131.1, read on the forward strand.
CTTGCCTGAGAACTAACCATAGCTAGTAAGGGTTCAAGACCAGACTGGATGAGTACTACTATATGACTACCATATTGGGAATGTTGCAGAGGGTAGGGTATGAGCTGGACTAGATGGCCTCTGAGATTCTGTGATTGTTCTGGAGTTCCCTCTGTGCATGAAAAACCAAGATGATTTCCCTTTCTTACTTGGTCCAGGGCTCTATCCAGCACAAGTCTCTTGCTTTCACTCAGCTAGCACAGTCGTGTTACCTTGCACAAATTTTTTTTCCCCAAGACAAGTCTTTCCCTCTCTAGTCTTCAGTCCATGAACACCTTCAGACCCGTGTTTTAAGATGCTATGATTCTTTGACTAAATAGGGAAAGAGAGTTTTGTTTTTAAGAAGCAGTGCCCTTAGACCTAACAAGGTAAAGTTTGAGAACCACAGTCTTAGAAGGGACTTGTACAAACTGGAATATCCATAGAAGGGTGACAAAGGTGCCTGGAAGCCAGGCAATAGAATGGTCAACTGAAGGAAATGCAGATCTTTGGAGAAGGGAAGACTTAAAGCAATTGGGGGTGGGGTAGGGAGAAGAGGAGAACATAGGACAAAGATATATAATATATATATGCAAAATTTAAGATTGGGAGGGAACTTGGAAATTATGTAGCCCCACACTCTCATTTTAAACACAAGCAAACTGAGATGATCCAGAGGCCCTTTCTCCAGGCAAATATATTTCATTATTTCAACTGATTCTGTAATAAGGAGAAAAGAGCAGAAGAAGAATTTGAACTCAGGATTTCAGATTTACTGAGTTTTTTTAATACTTCCTCAGGAATCTATCTTCCATCTGGAATTGTCTGAGGAAAGATTAGACTTGTTATTCTTGGTCCCACATGCAAAAATAGGAATATTATTAATAATAATAATTTTAAAAAGAAATAATAAAGAAATGGGGTGAGAGGAGGCAGATGTAGAAAGGCAGATTTAGGCTCAGGAGAGCTTTCTGAAAGGGGAATGGCCAACTTCAGAAGTTCATAGGTTCCACCATCACTAAAGGTCTTCAAGCAGGGGCTGAACAAGAATTTGACAGGGATGCTATTGAGAGAATCCTGATTCTGGAAAGGGTCATTTAGACTAGATGACCTCAGTGGTCTTTTCCATAGGTTCCTGGAATCATAGCTATAGAACAAGAAAGGATCTCAGGGATCTCTAGTCCAACCCCCTAATTTTACAGAGCAGGAGGTTGGACTAGATGACCTCTGAGGTCCTTTCCTGCTCTACAGCTACCAGAAATCCAAAGTAACTTGCCTAAGGTCATACATACCACTATACTGCTCAGAAGATAGCAAGGCATAATGGATAGAGTGCTTGGCTAGAGTCCAGAGGACTAGAGACTGGACGTAGGATTTCATTAATATTGGGAATGCTTAGGGAGGAAACTTCCTTTACCAATGCCAGTAACTACCTTCTCTGCAACTTATGATCTCAGAGAGCTGCCTAAGGCACCAAGAGGTAAGTGAATTGCCCAGGGTCTCACTGGCAGTATGTGTCAGAGACAGTGTCTCTAGGAAGTCAAGAATATTCCAATAGGTTCCAGAGACTTGAACACAGATCTTCCTGGCTCTAAGGTCATCTTTCTAATCTCTGTAACATATGCCTCTCCTGCTTCTTAATTTACCCAAACAGGAAGATTTAGGGTCTTACTAATGCTGTAAAAATTAAACCTTCTGCTTTACTTTCTTCATCTGAAAACTGGGCATAATAATATGTGTGTTATCTACCTCAGAGTTTCTGTGAGTCTCAAAAGAAGACCAAATCCTATGGCCTCATCCCCAAATAATATATATTAAGTGCTTTGCAAATTTTAAGGTGCTATATAAATAAATGCTCTTATTAATGGTATTGTTAATTTGAACCTAGATTCCCTGAAACCATTCAGGCCTCTTTCCCCTCACCCAGAACACCAGAGATAGAAAGGAACCAGAGGCAGCTGGGTAGCTCAGTGGATTGAGAGAGCCAGGCCTAGAGATGGGAAGTCCTCAGTTCAAATCTGGCCTCAGACACTTCCCAGCTGTGTGACCCTGGGCAAGTCACTTGACCCTCATTGCTTACCCTTACCACTCTTCTGCCTTGGAGTCAATACACAGTATTGACTCCAAGACAGAAGGTAAGGGTTTAAAAAAATAAAATTAACCTTCTTATCCTTTCTTACAGCACAGCAGTATTGCATTAAAATGATATGCCACAATTTGTTTAGCCATTCCCTAACTGATGGACATCTCCTCAATGTCCAGTTCTTTGTCACCACAAAGTCATGCTATGAATATTTAAGAACATATAAGTTCTTTTCCCATTTCCCCCCATCACCTTAGGAAACAAATCTAATAGTAATATTGCTGGATCAAATGGTAAACACAGTTTTGTAATTCTTTGGCATAATTCCAGATTGTTATCCAAAAAGATTAGCTCACTTTACAATTCCAGCATGAGTGTATTTTTGTCCCCATCTTCCCATATCCCCTCCAACAGTTGTCATTTTGTCCTCCTATCATTTTAGCCAAGGTTATAAATATGGGATTATATCTGAGTTATTCTGACTTGCATTTCTTTAACCTATAATGATTTAGAGCATTATTTCAAATATTTACATATAGCTTTGCTTCATCCAAAAACTGTCCATTTATCAATTGAGGAATGCCTCATATTCTTTGAAATTTGACAAACTTCTCTATATATTTTAGATATGAGACTTCTGAGAAACTATCTATGAACTACCCTCTCCCCTATTTTCTGCTTTCCTTCTAATTTTGGCTACATTATTTTATTTGTATAAAACCTTTTTAATTTAATATGTTCAAAATTATCCATTTATATCTCACAATGCTTTCTCTTTCTTATTTATTCATACATTCTCCTATCCATAAAACTGATAGGTAATATGTTCATTATTCATCTAATTTGCTGATACTTCCCTTTATGCCTAGGTCATATATCCATTTTGATTTTATCTTGGTAAACTTTGAAAATTGTTTTTTCTCTTCTCCTTTTTTCTTTGAAAAAATGTTATTATATGAGAAGGCTCTCTAATTGGGCGAAAGAATACAACAGGAAATTTAGTCAGTGTAGAAAAAGATATCAATTACAAATAATTTTAAAATAATTAATGGAAGACTGTGTCTGTGTCCCCAGATTAAATTCCTTAGTCTTATCACAGTGCTGCTAACTCAAACCTGGATACCACCTCCTTCAGCCTCCTCTCTCTTTTGAGGAGCTTAGGGTAGAGTACCAAACTCCTCCCAATGCCTTCCTTTATAGAGAGCAGAAATTGGACTTGGAGCTCACTCCACTTTGCTTCTGCTGCTCTGCCTGGTCTCAATTCTTTGGAACAAAATGCTGCTGGTTATTCTCTTCTGTCCTCTTCAGCCCCACTTCTAGCCTTTTTGTGTATGTTATCTTCCTTGATAAAATTGTAAGCACTTCAAGAACAGTAAATGTCTTTCTTTTTTTTTTTTTTTTTTTTGTAATAAATGTTTTGGACTCTTGTTTTGACTATTAAAATGCTTCCTAACTGGTTCCTTGTTTCCAAGACTCAATCATTCCTCCTACAGTTCCAGTCTGATACCTTTAGGTCACACCCAGAATAATAAATTTAAAGCTGAAAGGGACCATAGATATCCTCTAGTAATTCCTCTCAATTTATAGATGAAGAAATTGAAGCCCAGAAAGGTAAAATGACTTGCCTGAGGTTGGCTAAACATTAAATGATAGAGGCAGAATTTGAACTCAAGTCTCATGAGTCTAGAACCAATGCATTTTCCACTGTACTCTTAAACCACAATTTTAAGTTTCTCTCCTAATCAAAAATCTTCAATTGCTCTCTAGCGCATCTAGAATAAATTATAATATCCTCAGACTGGTACGGAAAACTCTCCAGGATCTCTCTACTTTTCTTTCATTATTTCATATTACTATCTTTCATGTGCTCTGTTTGACTTAAACTAACCTGCTGGCTGTTCCCCATCTCCTATTTCTATGCTTTTGAGCATGTGGTTACTCTTGTCTATAAAGCTCTCCCTTCTCACCTGTAGGTAGAATCCCTAGCTTCCTTCAAACCACGTCAGGTTCTACCTCTTACAGGAGGCCATTTCTGATCCCTCCAGTTTCTCCTGAAATTACTTTGTATGCATTTTGTAGTGGCCTGGCAGTGAGGCATTGTTAATAAAGGATTGGCCTTGGAACCAGAAAGATCTGAGTGCTAGCCCAGCCTAAGTGACTAAGGGCAAATCACTTAACCTCTCAGTGCCTCCCTCCCTGCAACTCTCTAAGACTTTTAGAGAAGAGTTACTAGAGGAAGTTGCTACACTAAGATTTTCCTACATCACAAGTCTGGACCCCAAAATCTTCCAAACCTTACCAATCAAACAAACAAAAATCCCTTGTTGAGTACCCCTGTCTCTTCCCAGCAAAATCTATGCTTCCAAGGCAAAGCTAGAAAATCCCACCTTTTATAAGAGATCTTTCCCAGGCTTCCACTCCCTTCCCTCTAAGATAACCACCCCGCCCCTTTTTAAACCCTTACCTTCTGTTTTTATATGAATTCTAAGACAGAAATCAAGGGTTAGGAAATTGAGCATTAAAGTGACTTCTCCAGAGTCATAGAGCTAGGAAGTTTCTGTCCTTTTCTGTCATATGTTTTTTTACACCAGTTGATGTTAAATTTCATCCTGTTTTTTATGTCAGAATTCTGAATTATATACTTTTTATACATTCCAATAGTGGCTCAAAGTGGATCCAAATAGCCAAATCTGGAGAGGATTTTGAGACTTTCTATCTGCAAGATATTCTTTCATTCATACAAACCAACTACAACAGCCATCTAGTAGAGAGACTGAAAAAGGGACAAATCACAGTAGGGAAAGAAACTAATGGTAAATGATAGGGATGGGGGGAAGAGAGAAAGAGTATTTATTTCATAGGAGGGAAGTAAAAATTAGCTGTCCAAATCATGTTTCTTTCTATTCTTAGCAC
>NC_058131.1:78445464-78514415 GCF_016433145.1 Gracilinanus agilis
TACCCCTCTGTTTCTACTCCCCTCCCTTTCCCTCTTCCTGTTCTCTCCCTCCCTCTCTCCCATCCTTCTCCTGCTCTCTTTTCTCCTCTCTTCTCCTCTCTCCCATTTCCCCTCTCTCTCCCACTCCCTCTCCCCATCTCTGACTCCTTGTTACTTCTCCCTCCCCTCCCTCTCTTCTTCTTCCTCTCTCCTCCTTCTTTCTCCCTATATCTGTCATCCCTTATTCCTTCTCTTAACTTCCTCCCTCTCTCCCCCTCTCTTCCTCTCCCTCTTTCTCCCCATCTCTATCTTTGCCCCTTACTTCTCTCCCTTCTTCCCTCTCCTCCTTTTTTCTTTTCCCCCACTTCTCTTCCTTTTTCTTCTCTTCCCTCTTGCCCTCCTTCCTCCTAAGTCATGACCTAATGAAATAATTTAGGGAACAAAATATCTTGGTGATGGGGACTGATTTTGGTTTTCTTCTGATGGGTACCAAGCTAGCCTTGATTAGTTTCTCCCTGTGCAGAAAGCTTTACCCTCTGCAAACAGCATGACTCAGACTAGCTTTGGATGAATCTACTCCTGGGTAGAGTGTTTTTTTTTTCCTAGTGTCTTAATCATCATCTCCCAGCTTCCATGGCTTCCTTTAAGTCTCAGGCTAATATCTTTTCTGGAACTCCCCCTTCATGCTAGAGTCTTCCTCTCAGATTACCTCCAGTTTATCCAAAAATATATATTTTTGTACATATTCTCTGCCTATTGTCTCCTGCATTAGAGCGTAAGCTCCTTGAAGCCAAGGGCCATTTTTGCCTTTCTTGGTATCCCCAGAATTTAGTAGTGTTTGCCACATAGGCAAGTCCTCTTAATAAATGCTTGTTGACTTGACTTCAGTGTTAACCTTTTAGCATATGAGTGTTTTCTCCTCTGATTAGGAATGAGCTGAATTCCATTACAAATGATCAATTACACAAACAGGTAGAAAGAAGAAGGAATCCAGTCCTCCAAACAATCATGTTCAAACAATCATGTTCAAGCAAATGAATAAAACAAAATGCGACATCTGACCCACACCCAAAAGTGCCAATATAGCCACCAGATAGCCCCTTGATGGGAACTGCAAATGAATTGACTTATTCAGGGTTCCACTGCTAGTAGGTTAGAGATGGAACTTCAGTCCAGATCTCTTAACATCAAGTCCAGTACTCTTTCTTTCTTTTTTTTTTAAACCCTTATCTTCTGTCTTGGAGTCAATACTGTGTATTGGCTCCTTGTCGGAAGAGTGGTAAGGGTAGGCAATGGGGGTCAAGTGACTTGCCCAGGGTCACACAGCTGGGAAGTGTTTGAGGTCAGATTTGAACCTAGGACCTACCATCTCTAGGCCTGGCTCTCAATCCACTGAGCTACCCAGCTGCCCCCTCCAGTACTCTTTCTGATGAATCAAACTGTAGAGGATAAAGTGGCAAAACAGCTATCATATCTTACTCTATTTCTTCCTTTTATCAGGGAACAAAATAAACAACTCATTTCCATTGGGCATGGTAGCTCTCCTCTCATCAGACTTTCCTGTGAGGCAGGTAGTACATTTTCCAAGGGAATAAACATCCTCAGAGGTGGAAGTGACTTGACCAAGGTGATACAGCCAGTTAGAACAAGTTCTTGTTTGCAGAACTCCTGACTCCAAGTCCAGCAAACTTTTACAAATACCTTATAAGTCAATTATCTTTTTCTAGGATATTTTCCATCTTGCACCAAAGATATATTACTGTGCCATGAAGGACTGGACCCTAGCTATTGGTCTCTAGGTCCAAGTGAAAATCACATATTAAAACAGGGTTTCTTCACCTGTTTGGTATCATGGCTCCCTTTGCAATTAGTCTGGTGAAGCCTTTCAGTCTCTGTAATATAGGATTAATAACTTCTCAGAATAAACTTTTTAAATGCATAAAATAAAGTACACAGCATTACACAAAAAACCAATGATATAGAAATGCGATTACTGAAATTGAAACTTAAAAGTTCATAGACTCTAGGTTTAGGACCCCCTGTTTTAAATGGTACTTAATGAACATTGTGTGGTTGTATAGCTAAAACTGGTACTTAGAGGTTCTGTTCTTATTTAGATTTGGGGGTTGTGGTATTAAATATATGATTAAAAGTCTCATGCTATGAGTGATATTAGTAAAGCATCAATCCTAATGGACCATTTGTTTTTCTCTTACTAGTTTTAAATTACTTCATACATTAATCTGTGGAAAATAAATCTAGGAGTCTCTCCAGCCAACAGCTGATGTGTGAGATTTGAGGGTAGGATGATATAAGATACATTCTGAGATTAATATTAAGGCCATGCTAGAAGGAAGAAATCAGATTTCAGATGTCTTGATTTTCCAAAGTTCAGTGGCAAGAGTTAAGTGGCCCTCTCAAAGGCTAAGGAAGTCAGAGTAGGTAAGCTGATGAAAATACTGGTTGGAGCTAGATGCCAGATCCACATCTTTAATCTCAGTAGCAGAAAATCACTCTGTGAGATAATTTTGTTGTAGTGTTTTTTTTTTAAACAATCTGAAGTTATTGGGAGCAAAATTTTGCCAAAGAAGATAGGAATCAGGTTAATGAATCTTATTTTTCAGCCAAAGTGAAGATGACTATAAAGCAATGAGACTTTCTTACAATTTCTCTGGGAAGATAATTCCCAGGGAGGATCCAGGTGTGTTTTGATTGAACCTTGTAATGGATCTACTATAAAAGGAATACTCTTTATTTGGATATATAAGTTCTGGTAGGACTTATAACTATGGACAGTTTGGGTAAAGTTGTAGAGTGAAGTGTCAAATACAGCCCATAACACTCCCAAGTGTTGACTGAACCAGATTAAAATGTAATTAGGAAATATTTCTTAAATAAAAATAAAAAATAAATAAAAATAGAACATAGATAATGTTAACATGGCATTTCTCAGTTAGTATGTAGCTTTCAGACCCTGATATATGGTTTAGTGGACACTATTTCTACTTGAGTTTGACACCACTGTAGTAGAGAACTATATTTTTGCTCAACATAAAGAAAAATATCCTAGCAAGTGGGATTGGCCAAGAGTAGAATAAATCCCCCTGTAAAGGAGTCATTTTACTATCACTATAGATTGCTACATAGAAGTTGGACAAGCTCATTGGGGAAAATGTAAAGAGATTTTTTTAGGTGCTTCTGAGGTCCAGTTAAGTCCTTTTACATCTGTAATTTGCACAAGGTCATTCACTATACTTGGGACTAGTAACTATTGCTTCTGACTTGGTTGTTTTTTCAAAGTATACCAATTCTCATAATGAATTTGTCCTTCTAGTATGCTACCTCAATTCTTTGGATGTGTAAAGGTCAACTTTACCATCCCTCGAGGTCTTTAAGCAGAGACTGGATATCTATTTTGGGGGATATCATAGAGACAATTTTTGTTTGGGAATAAATTGCAATAGATGATGCCATCTGAGGGTCTACTTCTGAGATTTGGTGATTCTAAGTGGAGGAAGGTTGGAGATTCAATTCAACTCACTAACCTTTATTAAGCACCTAGTGACATAAGTCCCAAGCTAAAAAAACAGAAATGAAGATGGCCTTGCTCTCACGAAGCTTACATTCTACTTGTGTGACAACATGTACACAGAAAAAGAAGAAAACTGGGTCTATAGAGTCTAAAAGAGATTATCTAGAAGGTGGAGATGACCAGCAGTTTAAATTACTGCAGAAATGTCAAGAGGGATGAGATCTGTGAAAAAGCCATTGGAATTAGCAATTAAGAAATCAAATCAAGCTTGTGAAGGAAGCATTATTAAGTCAAATAATGGGTCTGGAACCTTGACTATAAGGGGCTAAGAAGTGTATGGAACATTTAAGAAGTGAAGGCAACCAATATCATTAAAAACATTTTTTTAGGAATTTAATTATGAAATGGAGAAAAGATATAACTTTAGGAAATAATAAGGTCAATGAGAGAGAGAGAGAAAATGATCATATAAGCAAATCCTGAGGTGGGATCAAGAAATGGAGAGATTGAAGTTGGTAAAGGAATATAACCATACATTTGTGACTAATTTAATATTAGATGAAGACATGTTTAGTATATTGGATGCTAGAATCAAGATACAAAAAGACATTAGTTTTAAATGTAAAAGCCCTCTCTTGGCTACAAAAAATTAACTTCAGGAACTATAAGATGAATGGAAGCGTGACTAAATAATAGATCTTATGAAAAAGATCTAGGACTTTTAGTGAACCAGAATCTCAATATATACCTCCTCAGTGTTATTGGGAAATCAAAAAATTTTCAGGTTGTATTTGGCTACATTAACAGAAACATAGTGTCATAAACAAAGAAAATTATACTCTTACTATCTTCTGCCCTGTTTTTTAGACACAGTATGTCTTATGTTCTATTCAGGTTCTCATCTTTTAGGAAAGACAGTAATGAGCTGGGTCCATAGTGAGTTCAGATAAGGACAACCAAGGTATAATCAATAAACTGTTTTAAATTCATGCCACAGAATCACAGAATAGCAGATATGGAAGACCTCAAAAGGCATCTATTTTGACTCGTACCTGGACAAGAATTTTCTCTACTAAATACATAGCAGGTGGTCAACTAGCCTTCATTTGAAGATATCAGTGAGGGGGAACTCACTCCCATCCTAGGCAATCCAGTGAAATTTTGGACATCTCAAATTATTAAGACATTTTTTTAGATCATGCCTAAATGTGCTTCTTTGCACCCTCCATTCGTTGCTTCTAGTTTTCTTTCTAGACCAAAGCAGAACATGCCTATTCTATCTTCTTTTTGACATGCTTTCAGATCCCTTGAAAACAACCTTCATGCCCATCCCCATCCTCCAGACTAAACATCCTAACTAAACTAAACATCATCTCAAGCCTTTCCAGATGAAGGAACTATTGCCCAAAGAAAGGAAGTGACTCCCCAAAGGTCACACAGGCAATAAGCATCTGAACTTAAAATCAAACACTTCTCACTTTGAATCTATTGCTGTTTCCAATGTTCTACCTGAAGAAATCCCTAAACTATCCACTGATAAGGTGGAATCAGTAATTTAATGAACAATTTTTACCTCCCTGCCTCAGCCCTCTACAATCTACATGGATGAAGCTCAGTGTTGTTTGGTTGTTTCAGTTTTATCTGACTCCTTGTGACCCCATTTGGGGTTTTCTTGTCAAAGGAACTGGAGTGGTTTGCCATTTCCTTCTCCAGCTCATTTTACAGATGAGGAAACTGAAGCAAACAAGAGTAAGTGGTTTGTTAAAGTTACATAGCTAGTAAGTGTCTAGGACCAGATTTGATTTGAACTTGGGTCTTCCTGATTCCAGGCTTGGCTTTCTGTCTACTATACTACTTAATTGCCCCAGTCCCTCAGGTGTATTCCATAACTCTATAATGAAGCACAAGAACAATTTCATATTTATAGACTCCAAAGACAAAACCAAACTATTGTCGTGTTTCAGAGTGCTAACTTTTCTTGTGATGGATGGGAAGAAAATGATTACTAAGATAGAGATGACACGTCATACTCTCATTTGGGAAGGAAGACTAGGAAAAATTGATGCTCATACAGTCTTATTAATCATTTCCTGCCTGGTAAAGGCTCAGTAGTCCATGATCACGTGGACTGTTCACCTGAGCCTTTAATGACTGGCCACTCTCAAGACTCCTAGGGAAAAGAAATCCTCAGTCAGAGTTAGACAGAGATAGATCTAGAAGGGAATGTAGAGAGGAAATGGAAGGTCTGTGGTATATTTAGGACAATAGTCTTTACTTTTTATGTGTTATGAGGCCCTCTTGCAATCTGTAATGCCCATGGACCCTTCTCAGAATAATATTTAAAAAAAAATTAATATCTTATTTTTCCCAATTACACGTAAAAACCATTTTTAACATTCATTTAAAAATTTTTTGAACTCCAAATTCTCTCCTTCCCAATGTCTACAAGCAATCTGATATAGATTTTACATGTGTAATCATGTAAAACACTTTTCAGTATTAGTCATTTTGTGCAAGAGATCTTGAACAAAAGAAAGGAAAGAAGAAAGAAAGTGAAATATAGTATATTTTGGTCTGCATTAAAACACCATCAGTTCTTTCTCTGGAGGCGGAGAGCATTTTCATTTTGAGTCTTTGGGATTGTCTTGTATTGCTGAGAATAGTTAGGCCCAGAATAATGTTTTTAAATGACTATAATAAAATACAGTGCATTACAAAGGAAAACCATTATATTGAAATAATTTCAAATGCCATTCAAAATATTTTTAAAAATTGAGTTCACAGACTCAAAATCAGGATGGAATAATGATTGATTAACAAAGATAGTAGATTATTAGCCCCCAAACCTGGGTCCAAGTCCCAGCTTCCTTTGAAAAATAACTTCTCTATGCCTCAATTTCCTTATCTCTAAGTTAAAATAATATTTGTTCTACTGGTCTCATGGTTGTTTTAAGGAAAGTATTACATAATAATAAGAATTACTATTGATGAAAGATTCTGCTCCATGTGTCTTCAGTGTAATAGGCAGTTCAGGTGGGAAAATCTCAGAGGAGCTTATGGGCCATTTTGTGTGCCTCCTCCCATGAAGCCAGCTCAGAATGGCTAATTTAGAGGACTTACACAACAAATATTTTCATGGAATTTATTGAGGCTCATTTTCCTTATCCCTTATTTAAAGAAAAGCTCTCATGGCTTAATTGTAATACTAACAGTTTCTATTTCTGAAATATTTTACAGTTTGCAAAATGCATTCCTTACAGCTGTCATATGAGGTGTTTAAGTTCAAGTATTGTTATTTCTATTTTATGTATGTGTGACTAAGGCTTGGAGAGGAAAGCTTGCAACCAACCATGCTACCTTGGACAAGTCCCATCCCCTTCCCCTTTTTAAAAAAAGTAAAATTTATTTACAGGTGTCCCAGACCCTCCTCCTCTTCCCCACATCATTGAAGGCCCATTCTCTTCTTTAGCCTTAGATTAATTTTCTATAAAATTTGGGGTTTGCACTATATACCCATAGGGTTCATTCCTGCTCTAAATTCTGTGAGCCATGGCTATTAAGTGTAAACACAGAGACTTTAAACTGAGGCTCACCCACTACACCAGAAGACCTCTTATTGTCACAGTATCTTGCCCACAGAGCTGATATAATCGGAAAGGGCATTTTCACCATTAGGTTTTTGCAGCTACGGTGGTGTCTCCTTAGATTCTCTTTTCTCCAGGGATAGCCATGACTCGTTCTGGCTTCTTGACATTTTCCAAGGAACAGAACTGTCTGTTTGATTAGAAGCAAGAAAGAGACAGTCTTAATAGAAATGTATTAGGCATGTAGCCTCAAATTAGTTTTATCCTTATGTGTGTGTTCTCATCCAGAAAAGACATTGGAGTTGAAAAATTAAAACTGAGGCACAAGAAAAAATTTGTTTGAAGGTTCAGAAGATAAAAACTGGCACTAGTAATGGGAGTGTTACATACATCAAAGGACATTATATTTTGAGGTGGAAGTAGGCATTGGTCTGACATAGTTCAGTATTTCTTCAAGGAACCTTCCCATCCTGGAAAAAAATAGGAATCATCAGGTTCTTTTTTTTTATCTATGCCATCTAATATTACCACCTGAATAAGGGTAGCCTTGTCCTTCTTTATTTAACGCTGAGGCCATTAGTAGGAAGATGTCTATACACAGGGATAGGGATGCTCACTGGCACTTTGTGAGGAGCAGTGAAGGCATCAGGGAAGCTACTTCTGATCATATCTATGAGACTAAACACAGGCAATGTAATTTAGACAGTGCCATGGATCCATCAGAAGACAGAACTCATTGGAAAAGACCTTGGTGGTTGGGAAGGATTAAGACAAAAAGAGAAGGGGATGGCAGAGGAGGAAATGGCTAAAGAGGGTCATGGCAGCAACAAACATGAATTTGGACAGACTGGGAGACAGTGGAAGGTAGAAGAGTCCAGCATGCTTTTCTGTCCATGGGATCCCAAAGAGTCAGGCACAATTGAATGACTGCACAACAGCAGCAACAAAAGGACTCATCAGCGCTGTTGATTGGTGAGACTAGCCACTATGATTCTGTGGAAAATGTGGGAAATCATTAGTGTCTAATATTTGGTTTCATGGCTTCAGCCCCTGGGAGTATTGGTTAACCCTTTGTATAAATTGTATAACTTCCTGTAAGTTTTTTCTATGGGATTAGAGCAATAGCGAGTGAACTTGGTGTATGTGTTCCCCCACCCACTATTCATTTTGTCTGCTTGTTGTGGCTTTCAGGAGGGGACTGGTTAAAGTCTCCAAGTTGATTATAATTACCTTGAAAGCTGTCTGTGATGATAGAGTGCAACCAGAATGGACTTAGTAATGCATACCTGACTCATCTCTCCTGAGGCGTTTCCCTCTCTGTCAGGATACATTGAGATGATGCAGTAGTGCCCAACAGTCCAATTTAAATTATATTTTCTGAGACAGACACCAATCTGGTCTTTATCATTTAAAGTTATCACATGGCTTCTTTCCTCACTTTGAATATATGGACTACCTTGGGTCCCTCCACAGCTATCTAGAACATTCAGTCCATTAATTCTTTTACTGTCATATTTTATCTCATGTTTCTTGGCTTTTGGTTGCGATTGTACACCCATATTGTGCTTCAAAGGGACCAGTGGTTTCATTCATCCCTTTTTTTTGGTCTCAGAATCCCTTTACACTTAAAAATTCTTGAGGACTCTCAGAAAGCTTTTGTTTATATAAGTTATATATATATATATATATGNAATAGTCTTTACTTTTTATGTGTTATGAGGCCCTCTTGCAATCTGTAATGCCCATGGACCCTTCTCAGAATAATATTTAAAAAAAAATTAATATCTTATTTTTCCCAATTACACGTAAAAACCATTTTTAACATTCATTTAAAAATTTTTTGAACTCCAAATTCTCTCCTTCCCAATGTCTACAAGCAATCTGATATAGATTTTACATGTGTAATCATGTAAAACACTTTTCAGTATTAGTCATTTTGTGCAAGAGATCTTGAACAAAAGAAAGGAAAGAAGAAAGAAAGTGAAATATAGTATATTTTGGTCTGCATTAAAACACCATCAGTTCTTTCTCTGGAGGCGGAGAGCATTTTCATTTTGAGTCTTTGGGATTGTCTTGTATTGCTGAGAATAGTTAGGCCCAGAATAATGTTTTTAAATGACTATAATAAAATACAGTGCATTACAAAGGAAAACCATTATATTGAAATAATTTCAAATGCCATTCAAAATATTTTTAAAAATTGAGTTCACAGACTCAAAATCAGGATGGAATAATGATTGATTAACAAAGATAGTAGATTATTAGCCCCCAAACCTGGGTCCAAGTCCCAGCTTCCTTTGAAAAATAACTTCTCTATGCCTCAATTTCCTTATCTCTAAGTTAAAATAATATTTGTTCTACTGGTCTCATGGTTGTTTTAAGGAAAGTATTACATAATAATAAGAATTACTATTGATGAAAGATTCTGCTCCATGTGTCTTCAGTGTAATAGGCAGTTCAGGTGGGAAAATCTCAGAGGAGCTTATGGGCCATTTTGTGTGCCTCCTCCCATGAAGCCAGCTCAGAATGGCTAATTTAGAGGACTTACACAACAAATATTTTCATGGAATTTATTGAGGCTCATTTTCCTTATCCCTTATTTAAAGAAAAGCTCTCATGGCTTAATTGTAATACTAACAGTTTCTATTTCTGAAATATTTTACAGTTTGCAAAATGCATTCCTTACAGCTGTCATATGAGGTGTTTAAGTTCAAGTATTGTTATTTCTATTTTATGTATGTGTGACTAAGGCTTGGAGAGGAAAGCTTGCAACCAACCATGCTACCTTGGACAAGTCCCATCCCCTTCCCCTTTTTAAAAAAAGTAAAATTTATTTACAGGTGTCCCAGACCCTCCTCCTCTTCCCCACATCATTGAAGGCCCATTCTCTTCTTTAGCCTTAGATTAATTTTCTATAAAATTTGGGGTTTGCACTATATACCCATAGGGTTCATTCCTGCTCTAAATTCTGTGAGCCATGGCTATTAAGTGTAAACACAGAGACTTTAAACTGAGGCTCACCCACTACACCAGAAGACCTCTTATTGTCACAGTATCTTGCCCACAGAGCTGATATAATCGGAAAGGGCATTTTCACCATTAGGTTTTTGCAGCTACGGTGGTGTCTCCTTAGATTCTCTTTTCTCCAGGGATAGCCATGACTCGTTCTGGCTTCTTGACATTTTCCAAGGAACAGAACTGTCTGTTTGATTAGAAGCAAGAAAGAGACAGTCTTAATAGAAATGTATTAGGCATGTAGCCTCAAATTAGTTTTATCCTTATGTGTGTGTTCTCATCCAGAAAAGACATTGGAGTTGAAAAATTAAAACTGAGGCACAAGAAAAAATTTGTTTGAAGGTTCAGAAGATAAAAACTGGCACTAGTAATGGGAGTGTTACATACATCAAAGGACATTATATTTTGAGGTGGAAGTAGGCATTGGTCTGACATAGTTCAGTATTTCTTCAAGGAACCTTCCCATCCTGGAAAAAAATAGGAATCATCAGGTTCTTTTTTTTTATCTATGCCATCTAATATTACCACCTGAATAAGGGTAGCCTTGTCCTTCTTTATTTAACGCTGAGGCCATTAGTAGGAAGATGTCTATACACAGGGATAGGGATGCTCACTGGCACTTTGTGAGGAGCAGTGAAGGCATCAGGGAAGCTACTTCTGATCATATCTATGAGACTAAACACAGGCAATGTAATTTAGACAGTGCCATGGATCCATCAGAAGACAGAACTCATTGGAAAAGACCTTGGTGGTTGGGAAGGATTAAGACAAAAAGAGAAGGGGATGGCAGAGGAGGAAATGGCTAAAGAGGGTCATGGCAGCAACAAACATGAATTTGGACAGACTGGGAGACAGTGGAAGGTAGAAGAGTCCAGCATGCTTTTCTGTCCATGGGATCCCAAAGAGTCAGGCACAATTGAATGACTGCACAACAGCAGCAACAAAAGGACTCATCAGCGCTGTTGATTGGTGAGACTAGCCACTATGATTCTGTGGAAAATGTGGGAAATCATTAGTGTCTAATATTTGGTTTCATGGCTTCAGCCCCTGGGAGTATTGGTTAACCCTTTGTATAAATTGTATAACTTCCTGTAAGTTTTTTCTATGGGATTAGAGCAATAGCGAGTGAACTTGGTGTATGTGTTCCCCCACCCACTATTCATTTTGTCTGCTTGTTGTGGCTTTCAGGAGGGGACTGGTTAAAGTCTCCAAGTTGATTATAATTACCTTGAAAGCTGTCTGTGATGATAGAGTGCAACCAGAATGGACTTAGTAATGCATACCTGACTCATCTCTCCTGAGGCGTTTCCCTCTCTGTCAGGATACATTGAGATGATGCAGTAGTGCCCAACAGTCCAATTTAAATTATATTTTCTGAGACAGACACCAATCTGGTCTTTATCATTTAAAGTTATCACATGGCTTCTTTCCTCACTTTGAATATATGGACTACCTTGGGTCCCTCCACAGCTATCTAGAACATTCAGTCCATTAATTCTTTTACTGTCATATTTTATCTCATGTTTCTTGGCTTTTGGTTGCGATTGTACACCCATATTGTGCTTCAAAGGGACCAGTGGTTTCATTCATCCCTTTTTTTTGGTCTCAGAATCCCTTTACACTTAAAAATTCTTGAGGACTCTCAGAAAGCTTTTGTTTATATAAGTTATATATATATATATATGTATACATATATATATATCATACAGCTATCTTCTGTATTAGAGATGTAAATATCTGAGTTTTGTTAGAAAAATAGTTTTTAGCTTCCAGATCTTCAAGGATTCTTCAGACCACACTTTGAGAACTGATGGTCTAAAAAATTTCTTAACAGAGCTGAAGACACCTTAGAATATATAATGCCAAAACTGAAAGGGGCATTAGAACATAGAATATCAGAGCTAGAAAACAAATTAGAACATAGAATGTTAGAACTGGGATGGACCTTAGAACAAAATGTTCATGCTGGATAGCTTACAATATAGAATGGCAGAGCTGGGATTCCAACCACCTTATTTTTTATAGATGAGGAAACCGAAGGAGGGAAATGACTTACCTCAGGTCACATAGGTAGTCTTTGACAAAAATTTTTTTTTTAAATCAGAAACTCTTTTCCCAGATAGTACATTCATGGATCTTTAATTCAAAGGTGTCAAACATGTGGCCCACAAATGCAAGAACCAGATTAAAATGTAATTGGCAAATATTTAACAAGATAAATAAAAATATAGTAGAATATAACGTTAATATGATTTTCTAAGTTGTTATGTAGCCCAAAGAAATCCTTATGTCTGGTTTAATGACCCCTGTTTCTGTTTGAGTTTGACACCACTGCTCAAACTATTATTTATCTTATTTCTTATTAACATCTAACTGCTATTGATTGCTGAATGGATCCTTTGCAGAATTGTGACCGTGAATTTGATTTATATTTTGAAGACTTGTCCTTACCTCCTTTGACAATGTTGTTGGTCCTACTTTTATAATGCTCAGATCATTCTATAGCCTACCTAAGGAGATAGTCTTACTGCCTCTCTTTGTCTCTGGGTCTTTGTGTCTATGTCTCCCCACCACCCCAGTGTTGTTTGTTTGAGGTACAAAAGTAATCATTTCATCTATTTTTACTTCCCAATTCAATCAGCTAATCAGGCAGAGTTCTTTTATAATTTAATTCTCTTTATTCTTGACGTGAAGTCAATTCTAGTACTCCCTTCCTGGGGCTTGGGAAAACCTCTTATTATGATGCTCCTAGCCCTAAAATTAAAGTGTGATGTTAAACTCACACCAATGGCAGGCTGGTGGAAAGACCTCCCCAGAACTAGGAGGCAGGAGACCTTGGCTTTAGTTCTATCTCTATAGTTCATTTGACTGCCTGGAGCAGGTTACTTTTTCTCTCCTGGCTTCTGCTTCCTTGTCTGTAAAATGAAAGAGGCAAGTCTGATGACCCCAATAACCTCTTTTGGCTTTGAGAAAGTGCCATGTTCTTTATATTTTAAGGTTCCTGCCAGCTCTGACATTCTTTTACTTCTATGACATTTGTCAGTCACTTTATGTCTGTCCTCAAATGGTCTAGAAGTAAGTGATATCTATATCTTCCCCTCCATTTGGGTTCCCTAAGAAGGACATTGTCCGCAAAGCAGAGCGTAGACAAACAAGGCACATTTATTTGCACCTGTTCCAGCTAGGGTAGAGGTACAGACATCTTAGAATGGATTCCTCTGATACCCCACCAGAGAGTCAGAGAAGAGCCTTGAGCACCAATACCCTTATTGTACAGAATAGGAAACTGAAGCCAAGGGTTGAAATGATTTTTCTAAGTCACATACTAAATAACAAAGCCAAGTCTCAAACCCAAGTCTCTTGTCTTCCAGGCCCATAGATTACTCTTTCCACTACATTATGTGCATACTTTTTTTCTGCATCCTCTTTCTGCCAGGAGATCAGATGATACAGAAGTGGGAATGGGAAAAAGGAATAGGTGCTGTCATTCCCATGGACATTTTCCCCCTATACTACATCAGGAGAGGGGGCTGATTGGTTATACTTACTCAGGCAGATTTAGGAACATCAGGGACCATTAGGTAGAGATCTGATACATGGTGGTAGGTGGTCGATGTGATATCTGCCTTGATCTGGAGGCTGCTGGAGGCTGCTGGGAAATTATCTCAGCAATCAGTTACTTGTTATGACAGTGTTGGCAGACTTTGGAGAAGCAGAGAGGCATGGTATGGTCACTGAACTGTGTGAGTGGGTCCCTTTCTTGAAGGACACCAAGCAGCCTAACACACCTTTTATCTTTGCCCCTCCTTTTATTTTGTTCTATTGATATAAGCCCGTACTCTCTTTTAGTAGAAAGAGCACTAGATTTAGACCCAGAAGATTTGTCTTTGTCACTGACTCACTGGGTGACTTTGGACAAGTCCTTATCCCTCTTGGAGTCTGTTTTCTCGTCTCTAAAATGGATGTATTACTTCAAAAGAAAGCATGGACTGTGCTTTTGAAACAAGATAATGCTATGGAAACATCAACTTTGGTTATTATCATTTAGAGTATGTTATATTCGAACTCTGAGGATTGTTAGTCTCACCTTGATTGACAAGGGAGACAGTTGGAGACATCAGACTGTTCCTGGATGCCATGAGGACTGGAGCAAAGGTAGTTGGCCTGAGGATATAAATATTCCTAACAGTCATCTGGGAGGGGTCTTTGAGCTTTGAGCTTTGACCATTGATCTTTGATCAGTGATCTGTGGGTCTCTGACCATGGGTCATTGGTTCTCTCTGAACCTCCCTAGATCTTTAGGCATTTGAATCATCATTAGATATTTAGGTATCTGGGCCCGGGTGGTAACTGGGAGGAGGGAAGGTGAGGAAGCAGAGGGAAGTGAAGGGTGGTTACTTCCTAAAGGCTGTGCAGGCTGACATCACAAACTGTTAACAAGGAAGTTGAGAGAAATCACAATATCTGTTCCAACTAAGCAGATTGCTTTCTCTGGTTTGGCAGTGGCCAAGCTGAACCAGAGGAGGGGAAACCACTAGCTCCTGCTTACTGAAACAATAGCCTACAGTCCTGAGGGATTATTCATCATAGCTATTAGTGTGATAGGGTCTCCTATCCCCAATCTGTTCCTGATTATTCCTTTCCCTATTTAAGATCAATAGATAAAGTTTTATTAAGTACCTACCTGAGTGATCATTACATCACAACCTTTGGAGAGGGAGCAACGCAGTCAGATGAACAACTTAATCCAAGGCTAATAGAGCCCAATATTAATAATTAATCCAACCCCAGGTGGGACCTGAAAGGGTTACCCATCCACCAGACCACAAGGGTCCTACCTGGGCACTGTTATTTAGAAAGGGACTTATACCATCAAGCAAAGGTGACTGAATTGGTGTTCCCTCAATCACCAACTACCTAGGGGAATACAAAGACACAGCTTCCCTAACCAATATACCCTAGAAGCATAGTAGTAGTATCAAAGAGTCCCTATTTTTCTTTATAACAAGTGGAATGAATAACCATAGCAGGGGGTAAAACATCAATATGGCTTCAGTGATTCTAGAAGTTGATCGAATTTATTCATTCATTAAATAAGCATTCCTATTGTCAGCAGAGCCTGGCATCTCTTATCATCTGCTTTTTAATTAGAAGTAGTTTTTAAAACCTGGAAGGTCTAGATGAGCTAGTCAATGCTAACAGCAGCAGGCCCTTCTGTTTGGTGTGTTTAAGGAAGGCTCAAAAGAGAAGGACCCATGACCTAGCTGAAAACATCCAAGGAAGCTGGAGGGAAGGAGGGACATCAAAGCAAGAAACCCATAAACACCCACAATGGTTATGTGAATGAGGTAGACCTTCAAATTCTGATTGGGAAGGAGAGGGAGGCTATTTTACCAGCACTTTCTTCAGGCTCTGGCACGAAGAGAATGTCTACAATGGTCCTGTGAGAAGACTATTGGTACTTTTAGGGCTTGGTGCTTCATGGAAATTTAGGAAACTGGGATTGAAGCAACTTGGGTATATTATAGGAGTTCTCAGTAGATTTAATTGATTTTCTACCATTGAGGTCACAGCTAGGGAGACACCATCAGCTAGAATTCCAAGTAAAACAGAGCAGGGAGTGAATATCAGGCAAGGGGAAGGGGCATGGCTGAAACCTAGAATGCTTGCTGGACTGAAAGATGTGGCCAGAGAGTTTCCTAGACTATAAATCCCCTGCAATAAATGGCCCTATATGACTGTGCTTTGAGAATGTTTGTGTCTGCATTTGTAGTCTTTCTGTCTCTTCCTTCCCTATCAGGTTTTGCTGTGGTCAGTGTGTCTGCCTCAAACAGATTCTGTCTCTTTTAATCTAGTATAGGCTAGAAAACAATATAATTCAGCTCTTTCAGATTGTATTTAACATAAGTTACAATAAAGTGATGGCTTGAAGGGAGTGTATTTTGAGCAGCATGGGTAGACATGGGAGTAGCCATGATGTCTGCTCTGACCCCGTTTCCCGTTCTCCGTCCCGCTGGCTGTGCTCTGCCTAGATGAGGCTGCTGAATACGTGCTGTCTGGATGAGTGATGAATTCCTGTACACATTTCAGGAGAACACTTTAAAGGTTCCTTTTAGTCAAATTCTGTCACATTGACTTGCTTTTCTCTTATTTACTCTTCACAGTGGTTTAAACTTTATTGATCTGATGGTGAGGCAAGGGAATATTGACAACCCGCCCAAGACACCCTTGGTACCTGGATTTGAGTGCTCTGGGATTGTGGAAGCCCTTGGAGACAATGTGAAAGGCTATGAGGTAACAGCATGGTTGGGGGTTTCAAGAGCCTGAATTATGTGGAGTCTGATGAGGGGGAGGGAGGTGATATCAAAGGGACATGGAAGAAAAAATGCTCAACATGTCATAGAATCAAAGGTTTTGAGACTGGAAGGAAACGTAGAGATCATGTAGATTAAGGCTTCTTAACCTTGTTTATGTCATGGACCCCTTTGGGAGTCTGGGAAAGCTGAATGCTATTGTGGGTTGTCATCTACTTTCATAATTGAAGGAAATGCCAAATTTCATTCAGAGATTAGTGAAAATAAACATTAATTTCTTTCAAGTACACGTTCCCAGATTTCCCCTTCTCCCCTACCTCCAGAAATCTATCCCTATACTGCTGGTGGATCTTCAGATTAAGAACCTCTGAGCTAGACCAATTTCATATATAAATAAAATGAAGGCTCCAGGGGTGAAGTGATGAATTACCTAGGGAGTTAGTTGTAAAATCAGGAATCAAAATTAGATCACCTGATGTGATATTCAGGGTTATTCCCACTCACTGTACATGGAGAGGCAGTGTGATAGAATGCAAAGAGCACTGAAGTTAGAAGAAACCCAAGTTCAAATCTTACTTCTGATATTTAGCATCCATATGACCATGACTGCCATTTTAACTTTTGTGTTTCTGTTTGCTCATTTATAAAATGGGCATAAAACTTGTAAGATGTACCTCAGAGAATTGTCACGGAGATGGACATAAGCACTTTGCAACCTTAAAATTATGCATATCTATATAGGCATATATGTGCATATATGCATAGCATATATATGTGTATATCAGCTATTGCCATATAGACACTTAAAAAACAATTTAAATACATTATTGGGACTGTGAACTCTGAGCTGGTTTCCTGTCCTGGCTCTGTCTTTACCTTTACATATGACTCGAGGCAAGTCACTTTCCCTCCCAGCACCTCAGTTTCTCCTCCTACAAAATAATAATAATAATAATAATAATAATAATAATAATAATAACTGACATTTATATAGCACTTTAAGGTCTGCAAACAGTTTATATACATGATTCTGGACAACTTGTGATCCCCCAAATTTGAATCCTGCCTCCAGTATTTGTAGGCTGTGTGACCTGTCTCAGTCAGCTCTCATGGAGACGGGGCCCAGTTAATCCATTCAGCTTTAGGACTCTGCCTTGGAGGTGAATTGTCCTTATTAATAAGTGAATGAAAAAATATCCCTAATCCACTGTGTCTAGCTGTCTCCATACTATATTTCACTCTCCAACTAGCCATCTACCAAGACAACTAAGCCTACCACAAGAAAGAACATCTTTCCAGTCCTATTCCCCCAACCCCATCACTGATTTCCAGCTTTTCCTCTGAGAACAATAATCAGATTGGTGCTACCATTGCTACTAGAAAGGGTGTGACAAACTACTACTCTGGGGTGACATTCACATTAGACCAAAACTCTTTCCTGGCTGCTCTTCCCCTGTATGTGTTGTTAGGCAAATCACCGGACCACTCTGGGCTTTGGTTTTTCCAACTACAGAGTGAGAGGATTGGGCTAGATGATTTCTAAGGACCCTTCCAATTCAAAATCTGGTTGTCTTATCTATAAAATGTAAATATTAATAGTTTCATTATTACTGTGGTAAAGAAAGTGTCAGCTGCCCTAGAATTATGACTGTTAATAGTTGTCATTATCATGCAGTAGGGGAGCCATGGTCAGCTCTGTGCCTGTTGTAGCCATCTCACCCTGCATTTCTCCCTACAGATCGGGGACCGTGTCATGGCGTTTGTGAATTACAATGCATGGGCAGAGGTTGTTTGTACGCCAGTCGAGTTTGTCTACAGGATCCCAGATGACATGAATTTCCCTGAGGCTGCTGCCTTCCCCATGAACTTTGTAACTGCCTACATGATGCTCTTCGAGGTTGCCAACCTGCGGGAAGGAATGTCGGTGCTAGTGCACTCTGCAGGAGGTGGTGTGGTAAGTAGCTTTGTCATCTGGGGTCAGGAAGGCATGAGCCAGGGGAAAGTAGACCTGTTAGGGCAATCTTGGGATGCGTGTGCCCTTTAAATCAAGGGCTCTAATAAGAGAGCTCAGAGGTGGTCTTTGTGGGTGTGAGGGATTTGAGAAAGGGTTTCCTTCTGACTTATTTTGGAGCTGATCTCTTCATGTGAGGAGTCTCAATCTTTTTGGATATATGGACATTTCAGAGATGGGCTTTGTGGGTATTAGACATTTTAGAGATGATGTCTCTGACTGTAAGGGGAGCTTTTGGTTTAGGGTCTCAGTAATGAGTTCTATGAGACTTTGGAAGTGGTCATTCTATGTTTGAGTCTCTTAGAATATATCTGAGTGCCTCAGAGGTAGTCTTTCTGGATATTAATTGTCTCAGATTGTTTCTAGATATATAGGATCTCAGAGATGGTCTTTTAGCTTTGAGGTTCAGAGGTTATCTCTGGTCTCAGATAATATCTGAATGAATGTAGGAGTCTCAGAAATGGTCTCTGGGTTTCGGTCTGAATGATGATCTTTCTGAGATTGGATCTTAGAGGTATTTTTCTGCATTTGATTCTCAGAGAGTTAACATATTATTAACAATGATATATATATATACATATTTATATATATATATAAAACAAATAATATTTTTAAAAGGAGAAAAATTCTGCAAAACTGATCAATTAATTGAGAGTCTGGAAATACTCACGGACCTTCCATTTCTATAAAGGAGTAAAGTGAATATAAGATATATTACTTCTTTGGAGTAGTGCTAGTTCTTTGTAATTTTGAAATATTCTCTTTTGATTGTCTTTGGTTTTCTTTCCATATACTTTGTGGTAGTTTTTGTTTTTATTCTTTTCTTGTCTCTTCTTACTTCGTTTTCCATCAGTTCATGTAAATCTTTCCAAGATTCTCTGTATTCACCATATTTATATTTCTTTTAGCACAGCAATATTCCATTACAGTCATGTACCACAATTTGCTTAGCCATCCCTCAATCTGGAAGCAACTACTTTGTCTAAGTTCTTTGCTGTCACAAAAAATGGTGCTATAAATGTTTTGGTATATATGAGGACTTTCTCTTTTTTATTGATCCTCTAGCAGTGAAATCTCTTGGCTCAAAGTACATGGATATTTTAGTCATCTCATTTGAATAATTCCAAATTGCTTTCCAAAATATTTGCACTTATTCTAGTGTCATTGCCTCCAAAATTAAGTCCCAACTCTATTAAAAATGACTTATTTTACCACACCCAAGCCACTTCCTTTTCTTAGAACAGGGCTTCAGTTTCCTCCTAGGTAAAATACTAATAGTAGTACTTATATAAAAGTGTTTTGTAAATGTTAAAGTACTCTTAAAATATGCATTATAGTTATTGTTGTTTCAGGTGAAGCATTTAGAGCATCAGCTTAGAGCTCATCTCTGTTTTCTGACTTGGGGAGGGATGGGTTAGTATTAAGTAGCTGTTGAGAAAGAAAAATGGTTGTCCTGAACAAAGTCATTTCCTAATAATATCATTAATAGAGTATAACTAAAACCCCAGAAAAGCCACAAAATCCTAAGGTAATGCTTTTAAGTCATTACCCAGTTATAACCTTATTCCTGGAATTAAGTGCCCCTTGTAATTCCATTTCACCAATCAATTAACATCCTATCTTTATTTGAGGTATTTTCAATTCCTTTCTCCAGTCTATAAACTGCACAAACTCATAAAATTATATACTTAACCTCATTAAGACAGAGGGTACTTAATGAAGTTGAAGGAGAGTTTAGATACGTGTTGGCAAAGCTGTGGTACAGGTGCCAGGTGGCACAGAGATGGCTGCTCCGTTCCCCCTCTTCCCAGTGCCCAAGGACATTTTTTGCATGCCCTGCCCCTCTGTTCAGCCTCCCAGTGTGAGCACTTCCTCCCTCCACTGTCTGGGGTGATGCAGGGGGCTCACAGGCAGCTTGGAGTTGCATTTTGGACACACATTCTCAAAAAGGTTCACCAAAAGAACACAATACTTAGTATTGGTTCCAAGACAGAAGAGCAGTAAAGGCTATGCAATTGGGGTTAAGTGACTTGTCCAGGGTCATACATCTAGGAAGTGCCTGAGACCAGATACGAACCCAGGACTTTCCCATCTGTAGGTCTGTCTAACTATCAACTAAGCCACCTAGCTTCCCGTCGATCCACTTTTTAACCACTTTATCACTTCCTCTAGAAGCCACGTATTCATTCATATTTTCAAATGTGTTTAAAAATTATAAACAAATTGCTGGATTTAAAATTTTTTATCCTAAAAACATCATATTGTGCTATTTAATAAAAATAAATTTGATTTATTAATAACAGATAGCATGTATATGATACTTTAAAGTTTATAAAATATTTTACATCTTCTCTTTTAATCCTCATAACAGCCTTGTGAGGTAGGTGCTATTGTTATCCTTATTTTACAAGTGAGGAAAATGGGGCTAAGAGAAGTTAAGTGACTTGCCCAGGGTCACAGGAAAGATTTGACCAAAGGTCCTCCTGTTGCCTCTATTTAAATGACTTTAAAAGTTCTTGGATTATTGTGTCATGGCTATTAAGTCTTCCCTATTACCAAAACACTAATATATTCTCTTTCAAAACTAGAACATCATACTCAGGCAATGTTTTTATAAATACTTTAACTACCCTGCAAAATTAGAATCTTTTGATTTTGGCATTAGTGAGTCTTGATAGATTAAATTAAAGAACTCCCAAATTTATAGAATTCTCCTTGAAAACAGGGTTTATTTGTTTTTTGATTTTGCTTTGTTTCTTCCTTGAAACTCCTCTTCTGTTTTCAAGAGAGATCTCATTCTAATAATGTGATGACATGAAGAGTAGAGATGCATCTTCCATCTTCTCTAGGCCAGAATTCAACATGCACTTTGTGTGTCCGTACCATTCATGAAGTCATTTGCTTCTATTTGCCCAGTTCTGATTTTTTTAAACCCTTACCTTCCATCTTGGAATCAATACTATGTATTGGTTCCAAGGCAGAAGAGTGATAAGGGCTAGGCAACTGAGGTTAAGTGACTTGCCCAAGGTCACAAAGCTAGGAAGTGTCTGAGGCCAGACTCGAACCCAGGACCTCCCATCTCCGGGTCTGACTCTCAATCCACTGAGCCACTTAGTGGCTCTTACCCCACCCCCATTCTAATTTTTAAAGTGATTTTCTTCCATGACCTTTTGATCCTCCTTTTCCATTTGGTCCATTCTACTTTTTATGGAACTCTTTTCTTCACTGGATTTTTTTTACCTCTTTTTCCAGCAGGTCAGTTTTGTTTTTAGGAAACTCTTTTTTGTGGATTTTTGTACCTCTTATTTCCACTTGACCAATTTTGCTTTTTAAGCTGTTATTTTCTTTTTCCCATTTTTCTTCCACCTTTCTTATTTTATTTTTGAATTCCTTTTTGAGCTCTTCCAGTACCTGAGATCAATTTCCATTTTTCTTTGAAGTTTTGCATGTGGCTACTTTGTCACTGTCCTCTGCTGAATCTGTGTCTTGCTTTTTGCCGCCATAAAATTTTTTTATGCTTAGGTATCTCTTTTGCTGTTTGATCATTTTCCCAGCCTTTTTTTTTTTTTTTTTTTTTTTTTTTTTGCTTTTTTGCTTATGGACTGGGAATTCTGAAAACGGGTTTGATATTCTCTGTTGGTGGCTTGTAGGACTTAGAGCACTGTGTGTTATTTTCCCCTGGGGCTAGGGACTTCACCTCGGGCTTGAAGCTATAGAATTTGGGGCCTCTCTGCTGCCTTGTGCCAGGCCTTGGGACTTTAAGGGGTAGGTATTGGGTGTTCTGCTATTGGTTTAGGCAGGGTCCTGGGATCCCAAAGTTGGCCTGTGCCCAGGCTAAGAACCTGGTGCAATAGGCCGGGGGGTGGTCAACTAAACTTCTCTGTGTTGTGTGTCCATACCACTGGCAGAAACCCAAAATACCTCTAGACTTCCAGAGCTGCCTAAAATGAGATCCTTAGACTTTTGTTCTTGTTTGCAGCATTCTGTGGCTTATTCCTATGGAGAGCAGCCCTGACAAACTTCCCATTAATTATACCTATTCCTTTCAGTGGGAGTTCTTGAACAGCCTTCAGTTGATTTATGATGTACTTCTTTGCTGCCTTTTCTCATGATTTGTCAAACCTTCTGTACAGATGCCTTGGAGAGGCAACTAGCACATTCCTCCCAGGCCCTTAATACAGATGAAGATTGTTCCAGAATCCAATTGCTAGCAAGGTTCTATCAAATTAAATCTAATTACATCCCTCTTTTTTTTCTTTCAGCTAGTCTGAATGTTTCTCTTCCAGACTAGGAAGTTTAACTAGGAATGTTTTGTCTAGAGAAGAAGAGATTTAAAGGGCATATGATAAATATTAATATGTGAAGGGCTATCATGGTGCAAGAGAGATTAATATTTTTTTCTGAACTCCACAGGGCCAAATTAGAGAGGAGATGTTGTAGAGAAACAAACTTTGTCTTCTCATAAGGGAAAGCTTCCTAGCAATTAGAACTATCCAAAAGTGGAATGGCTTGCCCTAGAAGGTAGTGGTTTCCCTGTCCCTAGAGATCTATAAGCTTAATGATCACTTTTGGGGGAAGCTTTGTTTTCTGAGGTCCTGTCTAGTTCTTGGACTCTTTAATTCATGGATTCTCTATCCAATTCTACCAACACTTAATGAGCCACTATCTAGCATAAAGCATTGTTCTAGATCCTAAAGATACAAAGACCAAAAGGAAGCAGACTCTATTCTCCAGAAGTTTACATTCTATGGGGAGATTACAAATACAATAATAAGTTTGTCTGAGGTAATTTGAAGAGGCAGAGATCTCTAGCCAGTGAGAGGATCAGGGAAGGCTTTACTAGGAAATGGTGCCTGAGCTGAACTTTGAAGGAAGAAATCAGGAAGGAGGAGTTGAAGAGGAAGTATCTTTCAGAAAGGAGAGGATAGTTTGTGCCTGTAAATTGGAGTGGACAGGATAAGAATGCTGAGTTTGAGAAGTAGCCAATAGTGCAACATGGATGGAAAACATGGAGCATGTTTAACTTGAAATCACCTAGACCCCAGGTCTTTTTCACATGAATAGTCAATAAATAATGTCTTCCTTTGTGCATTTGGGCATACCAGACTGGTCCCAGAAAACTATTCCTGATAAGTAGTCTTGTGCCTTATGAGAAGTAGTCTGCTTTATTAGGGACACCATATAAAAATCCTTCCATTTTTATAAAGTCACAGAATTGGGAAGTGTTAGAGAGCCTCCCAGTGCCCCCAGGCACTTGTCTTGGTAGATGGCTAGTTGGAGTGTGAAATATGGTCTGGAGACAGCTAGACACAATGGATTTGGGGTATTTTTTCATTCACTTATTAACAAGGACAATTCACCTCCCAAGGCAGAAGCATCATATAGAAATGGATAATTTTGATTACATTAAATTTAAAACATACAAACAAAAAACTGGTGAGAAAATTTAGCAAATGTCTGACAAAGATTTCATTTCTGAAATATATAGAGACCTACCTCAAATTTATAAGGATACAAAGCATTCCTCACTTGGTAAATGCCAATTCTCAAAGGAAGAAATTAAAATTATCTAGTCATAGGAAAAAATGCTCCAAATCACTATTGATTAAAGAAAAATGCAAATTAAAACAACTCTGAGATACTACTTCATATGTATCAGATTGGCTAATATGATCAAAAAGGGAAATGCTAACCGCTGGAGGGGATATGGGAAAACTGGAATAATGTTACACTGCTAGTGGAACTGTGAACTGATAAAACCATTCTAGAGAGCAATGTGGTTCTAGAGAACCATGCCCAATGGGCTATAAAGCTGTGCATAGTTTTTGACCCAGTAATACCACTTACAAGGCCTATATCCCAAAGAGATCAGAGATGGGGGAAAAACACCTATCTGTAGCCAAATATTTTTAGCTGCTCTTTTTATAGTGGCAAAGAATTGGAAACTGAGGGAACATCCATCATTTGGAGAATGGCTGAACAAATTGTGGTATATGGAATATATTTTGTAATGGAATACTATTGTGCCATATGAATTGACAAACAGGATGAATTCAGAAAAGGCTGCAAAGACTTATATGAAGGAATACAAAGTGAAGTGAGCAGAACTAGGAGAACAGTATATGCAGTAACAGAAATATTGTGCATTGGTCAACAGTGAAGGACTAAACTATTATCAATGTAAGGTACCAAGATAATCCCAAGAGACTCATGATGATAAAGCCTAGCCACAGTGGAAGAAGGAACTGTTGGAGTCTGCAGATCAAAGCATGCCATTTTTTTCTCTTTATTTCCTTCATGAGTTTATTATATATGTGATATTTTTATTCTTCTAGGACATGAGGACTATGGAATTAGGTATTGCCCTGATATAATCCATGTTTACTGTCTTGGGGATGGGGGAGGGGAGGAAGGAGAGAATCTGAATAACAAAATGTTAGATAACAATTTTTAAAAATTGTTTCTACATGTAACTGAAAAATTTTTAATTTAAATTTTAAAAAGTTAAATTTAAATTAAAAAAGAGCAGCAGCACCTAGGCTTGTTCTGGTAGGACATCAATTCTCTCTTAGATCCCAACTGAAAGAAAAGATTCCAGGCAGGGTTGTATCTTTGCCCTCCTCGATCCTGCATACAAAGGTGACCATCATGTTATGGGAGTTGTATATAAGAAATCTGGGAGAAGTTTTAAGTACCAACAAGCTGCTAGCAGGCGCTTCATCTCCCAGCAGGGTGTTCAGCGCCAAAGATCTTTGGAATGAAAGCAGGACATGTATTTAGATGAATGATACTTAATTATTCAATTCTATTCATTATGTATGTTGCCTTTACCACTGTAGTTCAAACCACTTAGAATTGAAAGTCCACGGAAATGTTCCCTGGGATTATTAAAGAATGTGTCTGCTTGTGGGATGCTTCATCATCAGATTGCTGCCCAGTGAATTAACTATATAAAAATTCACTTCAACTATCACCTCTTCCTGGAGACCTTTCTTGGCTCTTCTTAACTGCTAGTGCCATCTAGTTTAAGTAGGGTTGTGCTTATAAATGTTTTACAATCAGCTTTCTGAAGGAAAAGAATCTATTCAAGACACACATTTAAGTTTAATCTGCCTGATTAACATTTTCTTTATGACTTTATTGTCAGTCTACGTAAACATTTATTACTGTACAATTGTTTTAGTTGTGATCAACTCTTTGTGACCTCATCTGGGCTTTTCTTGGCAAGATACTATAATGGTTTGGCATTTCCTTCTGCAGCTCATTTTACAGATGAAGAAACTGAGGCAGACAGGATTAGGTGACGTGCCCAAGATCACATAGCTAGCAAGTATCCAAGACAGGATTTAAATTCAGGTCTTCCTGACTCTAGACCCAGTACTCTTTCCACTGTGTAACCTAGTGCCCCTATTTATTAATCACCTTCTGTGTGCCAGGTACTGTGCTAATTGCTGGACATGCAGAACAGGCCAAAAAACAGTCCTTGCTCTCAGAGAGCTCAGTTTAAAGAGGAAGATGGTGTATAAACAATTATACGCAAGCATATTATATAGAGGATAAATTTGAAATAATCAACAGAGGAAAGGTGCAATCAATAGAACAATAAATCAGCCCTTAAATTTGAATATTTTCCAATTTCCAAATTATACCTGCTTACACTGAAAATGTAGCAATTGATTATCTTGAGTAGGTTGGAGATGACTCCAGCACCTCTGCCTTTAGTATTACTTTCCATGTCTTGTACTCTGTTGTTATCTTCTGTGTTATGGCATTTTTCCTCCTCTAATGGATTGTGTGTCTCTTAAAAAAAAAAGGAGGGGGGGGGGACATCTAGCACAATGGATAGAGTGCCCGATCTGGAGTTAGGAAGACCTGGGTTCAAATCTTACCTCAGATACTTCCTAGTTGTGTGACCCTAGAAAAGTCACTTAACCCCCTTGCCTAGTTCTTACTGCTCTTCTGCTTTGGAATGATTCTTATGGATTCCAAGACAGAAGATAAGGGTTGGTTTTTTTTTTTTGTTTTGTTTTGTTTTGTTTTTTAAAAATGTGTACTTCTGGAGGGCAGGCACTGTGTTTCCTTTTCTTGGTATCCCCAATGCCAGTACCTGGCATACAATAATCTCTTAATAAATGCTTGCTATTTGATTTGCATTTTGTTATAGTTAGAGAGAAACAGTTAAGACTTATCTTGGAGAAAATAATTGAACAGAGAAGATAAGAGTAGGGAGGGACTCTAATCCTGAATAGTTAACTGCCTTCTAGACAACATCTCCACCTGGATGTCCTGTCATCCTTGGTGTTCTTCAAATAAGTGGCACATAGTCTCCCAACTACGAGCATTTTCACTGCCTGTACCTCATGCCTGAAACACTTTCCCTCCTTATCTCCACCTGTTGGCTTAAGCTTAGTGCCTTCCCTTTGAGACTTCCCCCCAGTTTATCCTGTAAATATCTCATTTGTACATAAGTTTTTTTCATATTGTCTCTCCCATTAGACTGCAAACTCCTTGATAGCAGGACCTGGGGTAGTGGGAAGGGGGGATTGGCTTTCTTTCTACCCTCAGGGTTTAACATGGTGCGTGACACTTAAAAATGTCAGATGACTGACTGAAATACTACATTTAGTAGTAAAATCCACACCAAACATTACTCTTTGTATTTGTATAGGGTAACCTCATCCTGGAATTGATTCTTCATTTCTACCTTTCATAATCCATAATATCTCTAAAAGTCCAACACAATATCCAGCACAGAGTAATAATATCTATGGAATTGAATTGAATGACTGAACTGGAAAGATCTTTAAGAAAACAGATTGTCAGAGCTATAAGAAAAGCCAGGTATTATCTAGTACAGTCTCCTCATCTTACAAAGGAGGAAACGGAGACTCAGAGACTGAGAAGAAATTGCCCAAGATCATAAAACAAGTCAGTGTGTGCACTTGTATACATAAGTAACTTTCTAGTTTGGGTGAATTAAACACTATTAAAATCGATGAAACCATCTGCAAATGGAGGTATTTGCTTGAAAGAACAGTAAGTGATAAAAGGTTAATGAGAAGTTAATGACTGTAGGATATTTCTGTGATCATATAGAGTATAATTCATTGAAGGTATTAAACACCGAATCAGTCTCAGAAAACGATTCCTGATGAGTAGACCTATGTCTTATAAGAAAAGGTCCATTTTATTGGAAGGTCACATAAAGTCATTAATACTCCTTAAATTTTATAAAATCACAGAATTGTGAAGTGGTAAGGGGCCTCAAAAGCTATATAATTCAATTTCTGCCTGGACAGTCATTTCTTCTTTAGTCTCTGAGAGATGCAGGCATCCATTCTCCACTTGAAGACCTCCACTGAGGATGAACTCACCAGTTCAGTTCACTTTTAGACAGCTCAGTGTGTTAAGAAATGTTACCTTATATTGAGCTGGAATCTTTCTTCCAGTCTCCACCTATCACTCTTAGTTTTGCCCTCTAGAGTGAAACCAAATAACTCCTTTTCAATATGATAATCCTTTAAATACATGAAGACAATGGTCCATTTCACTCCATGACTTTTCTTCCAGCTACACATCCCAGTTCTTTAACAAATCTTTATGGTGTGGTTGTGAATCTCCTCAACATTCTAGTCATCCTCCATTTTGGAAGTACTTCAGCCTGTTAATCCTCCTCCTCCTCCTCCTCCTTCTCCTCCTCTTCCTCCTCCTCCTCCTCCTTCTCCTCCTCCTCCTCCTTCTCCTCCTCCTTCTCCTCCTCCTCCTCCTCTTTCTTCTCCTCCTCCTCCTCTTTCTTCTTCTCCTCCTCCTCTTTCCTCTCCTCCTCCTCCTCCTCCTCCTTCTTCTTCTTCTCCTCCCTATCTTCCATCTTAGAATCAATACTGTGTATTGGTTTCACAATACTGTGTATTGGTTTCAAGGCAGAACATTGGTAAAGGCTAGGTAATGGGGGTTAAGTGACTTGCCCAGGGTCACATAGCTAGGAAGTGTCTGAGGCCAGAGTTGAACCTAGGACCTCCCATCTCTGGACCTGATTCTCAGTCCACTGAGCCACCCAGCTTCCCGTTGTCAATCCTTCTTACAATACAGTGTCCAGAATTGAACCCAGTGCTCTAGGTTTGGTCTGACCAAAGCAGAGGACAATAGGGCCTTCATGTCTTTTACTTGGTCCACTTTTTCTTTTATCCGTGGTCTCCAGGATTGCATTAGATTTTTTTGACTGATGTTACGTTGTTGAGTTATTTAATTTGAAACCACTGAGACCCCAGGTCCTTTTTCAGTGATTTTAAAAAATGTTTTAAGAATGCATTTACACCATATTTGCTCTCAGTAATCGCCATCACACTCCATTATAAAAACAACAAAGTCATTAAGCAAAATCATCTGTTACGCAACTATGATTCATAGTATACCCAGTACTTCTCACCTGGAGTCCACCCCCTCTCTAGCAAGAGGAAGGAAGTGTATTTCTTTGTCCAAATGAATATCTGGAACCAAAAGTTGGGCTTTGTAAAAATCTTAATTCCATTGTCTTTTAGAGTTTTCTTTAGTTAGATTATTTTACTCGTTGTCTATTTTATTGTCCTAGTTCTACTTTTTTTTATTCAGTATCAGTTTATACAAGTCTTATGTAAAGTACTGCCCCTTTGTTATTCTATTTAATGAAAGGAGCAGAAAGAGAACATTTATGTGACAAACAGAGAAAAATAGTTTGAGAAAAGATAGATAGGTCTAGAAGGATCTGAATGAAAGAATTCCCTTTCTGAAGCAAATGTACTGCAGTGCATTACTCTCAGTAGGTAACTTATATGACTGTTTTTAAGACATGGAAGTTTCTTGCTAGATCACTCTATCAAGGAACTGTGGCAAAATTATATTTACATATATATTTATATGATTATTTGTGTCATATGTGACCAAAATCTGGATTTGGGTTTGGGAAGCTGCAAAGTGGTCATCCCCTAGCTCCAACATGCTAGCATAGATACAGTTGGGGTGAGTGAGTTGGCTGTAATCTAAGAAGGAAAAATCCTGGAGAGAGATGAAGGTATACGTTCTTCTTACAGTACCACAATATTCCATTATATACATGTACCACAATTTGTTGTATTCTCTATTTTTTAGTTGCCCACATTGTTTCCCATGTTTGTGCAGTTGGCTTTTTCAAATACTCAATACCTATGAGGCTTTCTGCCTATGTGATCAAGTCACTCAGCTTCTCTGTATTTCATTTTCAC
The DNA here is from genome assembly GCF_016433145.1 of Gracilinanus agilis. Taxonomy (NCBI): domain Eukaryota; kingdom Metazoa; phylum Chordata; class Mammalia; order Didelphimorphia; family Didelphidae; genus Gracilinanus; species Gracilinanus agilis. Next base: position 78,475,137 of record NC_058131.1, read on the forward strand.
CATTTGTAAAATAATCTTAGCCCATCAGTCTGATGCTCCAAAATTATGCTCACATAAGGCCTGCCCTGTCAGTAATTCCACTCCAACATGGCCTTTGACATCACTTCCAGCTTTAAATCTATGAACCTGTGATCTAATAATTTATAATTTTATTAATAGCTTGCATACATATATGGCTATATAAGGTTTACAAAGCACTTTTTATATGTTTTCTCATTTTATCCTCACTATAATCCTAGGAGGTTGGGGCTATTATTATCCTCATTTTTTTTAACTAAGGAAACTGAGCCTGAGAGAAATTAATTGACTTAAGCTAGGATCACACAGCTATTATCTAAGGTAGGATTCAAATTCAGGTCATTCTGTCCCTCAAGTCCTTCCACTGTGCCACCTACCTGCCTTTTTAAATGATCCCTATTAAATGTTATCTTCTTGGTTCCATCAGAGCAATTTTTTTTCTTGAAAGCTCATTTTGTTATTCCATAGTGCTCCTACCCAGTTCTGTCACCAAGAAAAATAATATAGAGGGAAAAGAGAAGAAGGCTTAGGACAGAACCTTGGGGGTCATTTATGGTGAGTGGGTATGACTTAGATGAAAGACCAGTAAAAGATTGAGAAGGAACAGTTGGACATGTAGGGGAAAAAACTGAGAGAGCAGAGCAGTGACATGAACAAAAAGAGAGGAGAGTATCCAGGAGATGTGGGCAGTCAACATTTCAAAGGCTTCAGAGAGATCAAGAAAGATGAAGATTAAGAAAAGGTCATTTGATATGGTGATTAGGAGAACATTTTGTATAGAGAGAGCTGTCAGTTAAATTATGAGATTGAAAGTCAGACCTCAGAGAGTTAAGAAAAGAATGAGAGGAAAGGAAGTGGAAGGACCCATTTTAGGTTACTTTCTTGAGGAGTTTAGCCAAAGAAAAGATGTGGAACACAAGTTCACTGAGATGAAGGGATCAGAATGATGGTTTTTTGAGTATGGGGAGATATGAGTGTGCTTATAGGAGGTAGGGAAGCAGTGGGTAGTCAAGGAGAGCTAGAAGGGTGAGAGAATAGGAATGATAGAGGTGGGGGCAGCTGGATGACTCAGTGGATTAAGAGCCAGACCCAGAGATGGGAGGTCCTGGGTTCAAATCTGGATTCATACACTTCCTAGTTGTGTGACCCTGGGCAAGTCACTTAACCCCCATTGCCTAAAAAAAAAAAAAAAGAAAAAAAGAAATGATAGAGGTAATAATTAGATGGAAAAAACAGGATAGAATGGAATCACTTATGTACATAGAAGACGACCTCTTCCTGTGAGACAAGAGTAGAGAGAAAGCAAAGGAAGGCTTCTGAATGGTGGCTGAGAGGGATGAGGGGAGCAGAAGAAACAGACTCTTCCCACCCTTAGCCCATCAGCCTGGTGCTGCAAAATTGTACTCACATAAGACCTTGCCCTGTCAGCAGTTCCACTCCATGAGCGCTGAAACTGGTGACTAGAGGAATGGAAACTATTGAAAAATTAAACAGAACAAAACCTCTCTATCACACCCTTCATTAATAATAGAGGGAACCGTACATTAACATCATGGGTTTAGTGAGATATTTACTGGGCACTTGATGTAAAGTGTAATGGGGTGTGTTTCAATTGCTGACTGGGAAAATCAGTTCAGCTCTTTTTAAATGTCAGACATTTCTGAGCACTTTAATTATATGGCTCTCCCCATTGCCCCCACCCCACCCATGTGACAGACCCATAGTTTAGACAAAAGTATATTTTGGACATGTTGAATAGAATATGAGAATGGGTGTTCTTCCCTATGCCTGAAAAAGCTTTCTGGACATACAAGGTGTCCACAAAACCTTTGTGAAGTTTTACCCTGTATTTTTCTTTTGTTCAAGGCTTTAAGGAACTATTTTTAAGTTTTTCCTGATGCCTCTTGCTTTTCTTTCACAGTTTTTTTTCTGGATAGGATGATTCTCTTCCTTCCTCCCAATGCCATCCTCTTATAACCAAAAGTTAAGTATGGATACATACAGTGGCCTCCAATGATGTAGGCAACATTCTGCTCTCATTGTTACTGTCTTCTCTCCTGAGAGGAGGAAGGGATACTTTTATTATCTAGTCTCCAGAACCATTATTGACTTTTTGATTATTCTGAGTTTGATTTCCTTTTCAGTGATTTTTTTCCATTTATCATAGTTATTGTGTCTATTGTTTTCCTGTTTCTGCTAGGTTCCTTCAATATCACTTCATAAAAATCTTTCCATATTCCTTTGAATACCTTGTAGTCATCATTTATTATTGTATAATTCCCCGGTATCTCTCCCCATTCCTCTTCTCACAATAGAGAAGTCATCATTTGATAAAAAATTATGTATATATAAAACTATTTCTTGCTTATTTCTGTTTATCATTTCTTTCTCTGGAAGTGGATGTAATAATGGAATAAAGCAAGTGGATGGGGTTTGTGGGACACGCGTTATTTTTCAAATAATATTTATTTTTTTAATTAATTTTTTTATTTTTAGAAAAATTTTCCATGGTTACATGATTCATGTTTTTACTTTCCCCTTCACCCCCTCAAACTTCCTCCCCCCCTAATACCTAACTCCCATTTCCACTCATTTTAACATTTGTCATCAATAAAGACTTATTTACCTATTATTGATAGTTGCATTGGTGTGGTCCTTTCGGGTCTACATCCCCAATCATGTCCTCATCAAGCAGTTGTTTTTCTTCTGTGTTTCCTCTCCTGTAGTTCTTCCTCTGAATGTGGGTATCGTTCTTTTCCATAAATACCTCAGAATTGTCCTGGGCATTGCTGCTAGTACAGACCTCCATTACATTCGATTTTACCACAGTGTATCAGTCTCTGTGTACAATGTTCTGGCTCTGCTCCTTTCACTCTGCATCAATTCCTGGAGGTCTTTCCAGTTCACATGGAATTCCTCCAGTTTATTGTTCCTTTGAGCACAATAGTATTCCATCACCAACATATACCGCAATTTGTTCAGCCATTCCCCAACTGAAGGGCATATCCTTGATTTCCAGTTTTTTGCTACCACAAAGAGCGCAGCTATAAATATTTTTGTACAAGTCTGTTTATCTATCATCTTTTTGGGGTACAAACCCAGCAATGGTATAGCTGGATCAAAGGGCAGGCATTCTTTTATCACTCTTTGGGCATAATTCCAAATTGCTATCCAGAATGGTTGGATCAGTTCACAACTCCACCAGCAGTGCATTAATGTCCCAATTTGGCCACATCCCCTCCAACATTCATTATTCTCCCTTGCTATCATTTTAGCCAATCTGCTAGGTGTGAGGTGGTACCTCAGAGTTGTTTTGATTTGCATTTCTCTAATTATTAGAAATTTAGAACACTTTTTCATGTGCTTATTGATACTTTTGATTTCTTTATCTGAAAATTGCCTATTCATGTCCCTTGCCCATTTATCAATTGGGGAATGGCTTGATTTTTTATACTATTGATTTAGTTCCTTGTATATTTGAGTAATTAGACCCCTGTCAGAATTTTTCATTATAAAGATTTTCCCCCAATTTGTTGTTTCCCATCTGATTTTGGTTGCATTGTTTTTGTTTGCACAAAAACTTTTTAATTTAATATAATCAAAATTATTTATTTTACATTTTGTAATTTTTTCTAACTCTTGCTTGGTTTTAAAATCTTTCCTTTTCCAGAGATCTGACAAGAATACTATTCTGTGTTCACTTAATTTACTTACAGTTTCCTTCTTTATATTCAAGTCTTTCACCCATTCTGAATTTATCTTGGTGTAGGGTGTGATATGTTGATCTAAACCTAATCTCTCCCATATTGTTTTCCAATTTTCCTAACAGTTTTTGTCAAGTTGTGGATTTTTGTCCCAAAAGTTGGGCTCTTTGGGTTTATCATAATACTGTTTTGCTGACATCACTTACCCCAAGTCTATTCCATTGATCCTCCTTTCTGTCTCTTAGCCAGTACCATATTGTTTTGATGACCACTGCTTTTTAGTATAGCTTAATATCTGGTACTGTTGGCCACCTTCCTTCATGTTTTTTTTTTTTCATTATTTCCCTTGATATTCTTGATCTTTTGTTCTTCCAAATAAACTTTGTTACAGTTTTTTTTCAAATTCTATAAAAAATTTTCTTGGTAGTTTGATAGGTATGGCACTAAATAAGTAAATTAATTTGAGTAAAATGGTCATTTTTATTGTTAGCTCATCCTACCCATGAGCAGTCATTGTCTTTCCAATTGTTTAGATCTAGTTTTAATTGTTTGGAAAGTGTTTTGTAGTTCTTTTCGTATAATTCCTGTGTTTGTTTTGGTAGATAGATTCCTAAGTATTTTATATTGTCTAGGGTGATTTTTAAATGGTGTTTCTCTTTCTACCTCTTGCTGCTATGATGTGTTGAAAATATATAGAAATGCTGATGATTTTATGTGCATTTATTTTGTATCTTGCAACTTTGCTAAAGTTGTTGATTATTTCTATTAGCTTTTTAGTTGATTCTCTAGGATTTTTTAAGTACATCATCATATCATCTGCAAAGAGTGATAGCTTAGTCTCCTCATTGCCTATTTTGGTACTTTCAATTTCTTTTTCTTCTCTAATTCCTACTGCTAATGTTTCTAGTACAATGTTAAATAATAGAGGTGATAATGGGCATCCTTGTTTCACACCTGATCTTATTGGAAAGGCTTCTAATTTATCCCCTTTGCATATGATGCTTGTTGATGGTTTAAGATATATACTGTTTATTATTTTTAGGAAAGGATCTTCTGTTCCTATACTTCTCGTGTTTTCAGTAGGAATGGGTGTTGTATTTTGTGAAAGGCTTTTTCAGCATCTGTTGAGATAATCATGTGGTTTTTGTTGGTTTTCTTGTTGATATGGTCAATTATGTGAATGGTTTTCCTAATGTTGAACCATCCTTGCATTCCTGGTATAAATCCCACCTGATCATGATGGATAACCCTCTCGATCACTTTTTGCTAGAATTCTATTAAGATTTTTGCATCTATGTTCATTAAGGAGATTGGTCTATAATTTTCTTTCTCTGTTTTTGATCTACCTGGCTTTGGAATCAGTACCATATTTGTGTCATAAAAGGAATTTAGTACAACTCCTTCTTTGCTTATTATATCAAATAATTTGTATAGTATTGGGATTAGTTGTTCTTTGAATGTTTGATAGAATTCACTTGTGAAACCTTCAGGCCCTGGTGATTTTTTCTTAGGGAGTTCTTTGATGGCTTGTTCAATTTCTTTTTCTGATATTGGATTATTTAAGTCTTCTATTTCTTCTGCTGTTAATCTAGGCAATTTATATTTTTGTAAATTTTCATCCATCTCACCTAGATTGCTACATTTGTTGCCAGATAATTGGGCAAAATAATTTTTAATGATTGCCTTAATTTCCTCTTCATTAGAGGTGAAGTCTTCCTTTTCATCTTTGATACTGTTAATTTGGTTTTCTTCTTTCCTTTTTTATTAGATTTACCAGTATTTTGTCTATTTTATCTGTTTTTTCAAAATACCAGCTTTTAGTCTTATTTATTAATTCAATAGTTCTTTTACTTTCAATTTTATTAATTTCTCCTTTGATTTTCAGTATTTCTTATTTAATTTTCATCTGAGGGTTTTTAATTTGTTCATTTTCTAGTTTTTTAAGTTGCATGCCCAATTCATTAACTTCTGCCCTCCCTAATTTGTTAATATATGCACTCAGTGATATAAATTTTCCCCTTAGAACTGCTTTGGCTGCATCCCATAGATTTGGGTAAGATGTCTCATCATTATCATTGTCTTCAATGAAATTATTAATTGTTTCTATGATTTGTTCTTTCACTAAATTATTTTGGAGAATCATTATTTAATTTCCATTTAGTTTTTGGTTTGCCTCTCCATGTATTCTTACTAATAACTATTTTTATTGCATTATGATCTGAGAAGGTTACATTTATTATTTCTGCTTTTTTTGCATTTGTTTCTATGCCCTATTACATGGTCTATCTGTGAATGTTCCATGTGCTGCTGAAAAGGTGTATTCCTTTTTGTCCCTATTTATTTTTCTCCATATATCTATTAACTAATTTTTCTAGGGTTTCATTCACCTCTCTTATCTCTTTCTTATTTATTTTTTTGGTTTGATTTATTTAGATCTGATAGGGGAAGGTTGAGGTCCCCCACTAGTATGGTTTTGCTATATATTTCATCCTTGAGCTCCACTAGCTTCTCCTTTAGAAATTTGGAAGCTATACCATTTGGTGCATATATATTGAGTACTGATATTTCTTCACTGTTTATACTGCCTTTTAGTAGGATGTAGTTACCTTCCCTATCTCTTTTAACCTTATCTATTTTTACTTTGGCTCTGTCAGAGATTATGATAGCAACCCCTGCCTTCTTTTTCTCATTTGAAGCCCAATAGGTTTTGCTCCATCCTCTCATTTTCACTCTATGTATGTCTGTCTGTCTCATGTGTGTTTCTTGTAGACAACATATGGTAGGATTTTGGTTTCTAATCCACTCTGCTATTTGCTTCCATTTTATAGGCGAGTTCATCCCATTCACATTCAGAGTTATAATTATCAACTGTGTATTCCCAGACATTTTGATTCTCTCTCCTAGTCCTGTCCTTTCTTCTTTCACTGTTTCCTTCTATACTAGTGTTTTGTTTTTAATCAGTTCTTATAATCCCTTCCCTTGTTGTACTTCCCTTTCTCCCTCTCCCTTCTTATTTCCCTATTATTGTTCTTTAAAGCTATGCCACGCTCCCCCCCAAGCCCTCTCCCTCCCTAGTATTGCTTCCCTCCCCACCACTCCATTTGTTACCCTTCTACTTCTCTATAGGGCGGGAATCAATTCTCTGCCCCAATGGATCTGATTGTTCTTCTCTCTTTAAGTTGATTTCAATGCACTTAAGTATTGAATATTTCCTCTCTTTAACCTCTTTACTCTTACAGTGTATTGTGTGTGCATGTGTATACATACATATATATATATATGGGATGAAATGTCAAGTGATATATCACTTGACATTTCATCCCATACAGTTTGTCCCTGTTCCCTCTATATAAACTTCTTCTAGTTACCCTGTTGGTAATAACAATTTTTAATATTTGCCAATATCTTCTTTTCTTCTTGGGATACAAATTGATTGAGCTTGTTGTGTCCCTTAAAGAAAAGAATTTTTTTTCTCCTCCCCCCATTCTCTTAATTACCTTATGTTGATTCTCTTGAGTTCTGGGTTTGGGCAGCAAACTCTCTGTTTAAGTCTGGTTTATTCTTGACAAATGTTTGGAAGTCCTCTATTTTATTGAATGACCATACTTTCCCCTACAATAATATAGTTAATTTTGCTGGATAGTTGATTCTTGGTTGTAGACCCAGTTCTCTTGCTTTCCAGAATATTGTATTCCATGCTTTCCGGTCCTTCAATATAGATGCAGCCAGATCCTGTGTTATCCTAACTGTGGTTCCCTGATATCCGAATGACTTCTTTTTAGAAGCTTGTAATATTTTTTCCTTGGTCTGATAGTTTTTGAATTTGGCTATAGTATTCCTGGAAGTTGTCAGTTTTGGGTTAAATATAGGAGGTGATCTGTGGATTCTTTCAATTTCCACTTTTCCCTCTTGTTCGAGAACGTCAAGGCAATTTTCTCTGATAATTTCTTGTAAGATGCTATCTAAACTTTTTCTTTTATCATGATGTTCTGGTAAACCAATAATTCTTAAGTTGTCTCTTCTAGCTCTGTTCTCCAGATCTTTGTTTGAATCAATGAGGTGTTTCATATTCTCCTAAGATTTTTCATTTTTTAAATTTTGTTTAATATATTCTTGCTGCCTTGTGAAGTCATTTGCTTCTAGTTGTTGAGTTCTGTTTTTTTAAAGACTGAATTTCATCACTGGCTTTTGGTCATCCTTCTCCTTCTGGTCTGATTTTCTTTGCAAATCATCTTTTGTCTTCTTTGCTTCATTTTCAAGCTGGCCAACTCTGGCTTTTAAGACTTTATTTTCTTGTTTTCGTTCATGTATTTCCTTTTCAAATTGTCTTCAGCCTCTCTTGCCTCTCTTGATTGCTTTTTGAGTTCCTAAAGTTCTTGAGTTAACTGAATTTTAAGTTCTTGAGTTAATTGAATTTTGAGGTCTTCCAAAGCCTATGTCCAGTTGGCTGGAACTACTTCCTCTTCTATTTCTATTTCATTTGCTCTCTTTTCACTTCCTTGAAAGAAGCTGTCAATTATCATTTCTTTTTTCTTTTTCTGTTGCTTACTCATATTTTTTCCCTTCCTTGTTCTGCTAGTTTGAGCAGATGTATTTAATGATCTTTGATGAAAGATCTTCCCCCAGCTGGCAGTGGAGGTTTGTAGTTACTTTCTCTACCCTCTGAAGACTTCTAGTCTGTCCAAGTGTTGGGATTAATCCTGTATTGATTGGATTAATTTTACTGCTTAATCTGCCCTGGGGCTAAAACCTCAGAGGAGGGGGAAAAACCAAAAAAAAAAAAAACAACAACAAAAAACTTGGGGGGACAAGAAGGAGCGTTTTTGCTGAACTGAGCTCTCCAGCAGTGGGGTCCCCCTGCACTGTCTGCTGTGTTTGTTCTAGTTTTCTTTCCTCTTGAAGCCCTTTGTTCTCTATGTCAGTATGAGGAAGCCAAGCTGTCTGCAGTCTGGGGTTTGGCTTTCTCTAAACCACCATCTTCCGGGCGTTTTTGCTGTGTTTCTCTGGATTTCTCCTCCAGTCACCTCTCCAGTGTCTGTGTTTAACGCCCCAAGTCTGGTGTCAGCAAGGCCCTCTCTCCACACTGGTGTATCCACCTGTCCTGAGATTTCCCAGGCTGCTGGATACTCCACACACTTTGGGGAGGTGTCCTGGGATTCCCCTTCTACACCCTCAGACCCAACAGTTCAAGAATTGAAGCCTTTTTCTTGACATATCTCTTTAGTTGTGCTACAGTAGGGTTCCCCCTGCTCTGTCCCATTATTAGATTTCTTCTGGAAGCACATTGTTTTCTGTCTTGGTGTGTAAGGGTGCAGAGGTTTTAAGATTCACTCTGTCTAAGCCTCCATCTTCCCGGAAATCCCTTCAAATAATATTTCTGATGCTGTGATATAATGGTTTTTTTTTTTTTTGGTTCTGCCTATACCACTAGTATAAGTTTTCTAAGGTGAGCAGGGAAAAAAGGAAAGAACTTCTATGTCCTAAAATATTTATAGCAACTCTTTTTGTGGTGGCAAAGAACTGGCAAATGAAGGGATGCCCATCACCTTGGGAATGGCTAAACAAATTGTGGCATATAATAGTCTTCTATTTCATTCATATGCCACAGTTTATTCAGCTATTCCTCAGTTGGTAGTCTATTTCCATTTTTTTGTTGCCTTCCTAATGTTTCCGTGCATATTTTGATATTTTATTTTTCTGCTTTTGACTGACTCTACCCTTTCTTGAGATAAATGTCTAGTTTTACTTCTCTATTAACCCAATTCAACAAAAATTTATGGCGCATATATAAGACCTCCACTAGAATCCTACTGATACTTCACCATGCTGTAGAGATGACCCTGGCTTTTCAAAGACTATAAACATAGAGGAAATGCTCTAGTATGGCCTGCCATGCCAGAAAAGCTTTAAGGGTGGCCCTGTGATGGAAGCTTAGAAAGATTCTCTTTCTGCATCTGAGGTTTCTCTGGAGAGTGGCCATAGAGTAATGAAGTATTTGGTCACTGAAATTCATGAAACTGCCTATCCAAATTTTGAAGATAGGCTGGACTTGGTTGGTAAATGCCATCTCCTCAGCTGAGTGTTTAAGGCCCTTCACAGATTTCCAGATTTCCTTCATGTTGCTTCCTCCTTCTTTCATATTCTATTCCAGACAAACAAGCCTGTTTCCTGCTTCCTGAATCATTTACCACCTCTCTAAGTCTTCACATATGGTCTGTCATATTCCTGAAACATCCCAATCCTCACCTCTTTCTCTTAGAAACCTTAGCTTTAGAGCCAAGTATGGATGCCCCTTCTATAGTAAGGCTTTTCTGACACTCCATGTTGTTAGTTTTCTCTCCCTTCTCAAATTCTCTTTTATTTGTTTATTTATCTGTATAAATATTGAATCTGCCAGAATGTAAGTTCTTTTGGGCCAGGGACTATTTCTTGCTTTATCTCTCTATCTTTAGTATCTAGCTTAGTGTCTTACTTATTTAGGTGGTCAATAGTGTCAGAACCTTCAATTTCATCAGTGTGAATGACCAATACAGATCGACATCTCTCCTAATTTATAGTCCTAGTTCCTGAGGGCATTGATCTATTAAACACTTTGTCCATGGTAATATAGCTATCTGGCCCACTTTCAGGCTAGCCCCAACTGTGTTTCACTATAGTCCTCTCTTAATCCTCCCCTTTTATAAAATCTTGAAAAAAAGTTTTCCCCCTAACTACCAAGCACTTTCTCCATCTTTGACAAGTTTTGGATCTAAGATCAAATCAACTGTGCCATTGTTCTTGGAAGGGATATACCAATATTCACCCCCGTAGCCCATTCAGCCTTTGCTTCATATACACTTTTCTTATAACTTTTTGCCCCAAAGAGCCCCATCTTGACCACCACTTTCCTGTGACTTTTTTTCCCCTAAGCTTCTTTAGGGCAAAGATTGGCTCTACTTTTTACTTTTATTTGTATCCCTAGCACATAAAACAATTGTTAACATATATTAAATGCTTAATAAATGCTTTTCTATTCATTTGTTTATACAAAGGCATCTTTTGAACCCACATTTTCCTAACAGCAAGGGCAGTGGATAGAACATTGGACTTGGAGTCAGGAAGACCTGAGTTCAAAATCTGTTTAATACATTTTTTAGTTAATAGCGATGCAATGATCCAGGACAGTCTCAAGGGATTTATGAGAAAGAATGCTATCCACATCTAGAGAAGGAACTGTGGGAGTAGAAATGCAGAAGATAGCACATGATTTATCAATTGTTATATGGGTATAGAACTTGGGGTTTTGGTTTTAAAAGATTACTCTATTAAAAAATCAATAATATGGAAATAGGCATTAAGTGATAATACATGTATAACTCAGTAGAATTGCTTGTTAGCTCCAGGAGGGAGAAGGGAAGATAGGTGGGAGAGAACATGAATCATGTAACCATGGAAAATTTTTTTAAAAATAGAATAAAATTATATCTTTAAAAAAGACATTTTTTAGTTGTGTAACTTTGAGCAAGTCATTTAACCTTTCTTTGCCTTAGTTTCCTCATATCATATTGAGGATAACAAAAACACCTTCCTCCAGAGGTTGGTAACACAATAAAATGGAATATTTATAAAAGAGCTTTATAAATGTTAAAGTACCCAATAAATTCTTAGTAGTAGTAGTAGTAGTAGTAGTAGTAGTAGTAGTAGTAGTAGTACCACTGTTTCTACTACTTCTACTGCTACTATTGCTACTACTAAATCTGTTTTTACTATTTCCACTGCTACTACTACTACTAGTACTACTATTACTATTGTTTCCACTACTTTCTATTGCTACTACTGTTACTATAATCCAGTAAACCATAATATCCTTAATAAAGGTTTATTGAATTAATGGTGAAAGAGACCAGTAAATTCATGTTTATGTATCTTTGAAGCATTAATGGAAATCAAAGGCTTTTGCTAGCTATTGGGATGGCATGTTCAAAAATAAATATAAGACAAGTTAGAATATGATGAGGACCAAAAAAACAAAAAGTGTGATGGGGGCTTTTACTTTTCTTGTTTGTTTTGAACAAGGTATACTCATCTAGGGGCAACCAAATGGTACAGTGGATAGAGTGCTGGTCCTGGACTCAAGAAGAATCTTTTTCCTGAACTCTGATCTGAGTTCCTAGAACACTTATGAGCTATGTGACAATGGGCAAGTCACTTAACCCTGTTTGCCTTAGTTTCCTTATCTATAAAATGAGTTGGAGACTCAAACCACTCCAGTTTCTTTGCTAAGAAAAATCCAAGTAGAGCCACAATTGAAAAACAACTGAACAGCACAGCCAACTAGAATTATGCTTAAGTCATGGGTTTCATCACATGGAGTATCAGTTCTGGTGTCAAATTTGCCTCCTAGCATAAAAGGTTCTGGCTCTTCTTGCTTATTGCTTTAACTCTGGACACTTTTGTCTAGACATTCAGACTATGAATTTTTCTCCTGTCTGGTTCCTTGTATTTTTGTCTCCTGTGAGCTTCTGAGTGTCTCAACTGCCATTCTTCTTCATTTTGGCTATTCATTAGGGCTAGCTTGATGGATATATACAGATGGAATTTTCTTACTCCCGGATTCTATCCTTTTCAGCTTAATGCCCTTTTGATTAGATTTGTAATATTTTTAGCAAATGCATTTTTACTAGCCTTTATGTACTGAAAAGGAATCTGTAATGCCGTGTTTAAATCCATGATCCAGAAATCCAAATCCAAATCCCATTCTCAAACACAACCTTCTTAGGTTGTTCACTTTCCATATCTGAGCATTACCTGACAAGGTACAGGTCAAAAGAGACTTTAAAAAAATTAAAAATTAATTTTTTAAAAGATCAAATGATGTATTGTTTATAAAATGCTTTCTAAGATGGTAGAAAACTCAAAATATAGTAAGAGTACAGGTTATGAAATGCTTCAGATGCATAGTTGTTTGTGTTTGATTCTAGAGGCAACAGGGAGCCATTTGAGTTTACTGAGCAGAGGAGGAGGCATGGTTTAAGAAAATTACTTCGGCATTTAGATAAAAGTGAATTGGAGTTAGGAGATACTTGAGTCAGGGCAACCAATTTAGAGGCCATTGCAACAGTCCAAGCAAGAAGTGACTAAGACCTAAACTCAGGGTGTGACAATTTGAGGGCAGAAAAATATATCAGATGCAGAAGATGTTACAAAGTTAGAAATAAGATTTGGCAACTGATAGTGTGAATGCTGAATTGAGGATAACCAAGACTATAAGTTTCAGAGATGGGGAGGATCTTGCCCTACATAGAAATTGGGAAATTTAAAAGTAAAATAGATTTGTGAGAAAATAAGAGTTCTGTTTTGGACATAAAAGTGCTGCTATTATTTCTAAATGGTGTTTTATGTGTATCAAGCAATTTTAATAGTTGAAATGTTTCACTAATAAAATATTTTTAAATAGTCTTCAAAGTCTTTGCAAAACCTCTCTACATATCATGTTTCTATATTTAGTGCTACTTTTATCATAAATAAATATTAAAAATCTAATTATTAATTCCATTAAACTCAATTTTAAGTTTGTTTTTCAATAGCTTTAAGTGAAATAATTTACAAATATTATGATTGAATCATTCCCTAAAGTTACTACCCTAGTTTAGTCTGCTGTCACCTTCCTTGGACTATTAAAGAGCCTCTTCACTGATTAATCTGCCTCTAGTGTCTCCATTCATAGTGTATTTTCATAAAAGTCCAAGATTTAAAATTTTGTCCAAGAAAATTTTCAGGAAAAGAAGCTTGCTAACTCCTTGAATCCAGAAAATGAACTATTTGGAGAAAGATGCCTACACTGATTCAAGACGATCCAGAATAAACTTTGGGGTGCAATTGATTGAACTTAAGGGGTTGAACACAATTATTTTGAATGTAACTTGTATACCAAATGGGATTACTCCCTAATTGGCTTTTTGTCAATGTGCCTATCAAAACATTCGTTTTGCTTCCTTTCTATCTCTTCTTTTCCACTCTTATCTCTTTAACTATTGTAGTTAGAAAATTTTTAGGGATACAAGATGATTATTTCAAATGATCAGTTGGGGAGATGAGTCTCCCAAATGATCACAGGGGGCATTGTGATAATGAGATTAAACCTACCCTGCCCATTTTTAAATTCAGTCACCAAAGGTATAAACACCACCACTTAATTCACAAGTAGGGAACTCTGTAACCCATGTGTGTGAAAGTGTGAAAGTGGGAGATGAATCAGAATTGACTGACTGCTCCCTGGGCAGTCCTAAACAAAGCATTTGTTGTGATTGGACACGTAAACAAAGAGGAAGGCATAGGAAGTGACACAAAAGAAGCTCCTTTAAAAGGGAGTGACAATTTTCTGTAAGTGACTTCTTGTTCATTTCTTGGACCTGGAGGAGCTCTTGCTGGGACCTTAGACTTGGTGAGACTGTTCTTAAGTCTCTCCCTTAGAACTACAAAGGCTGACTCTCTTAGCTTCCCTGGAGGTACTAACCTCTGGAGGGGCCCTTGATTGGGAAGAAGCCCTCGGGGCTAAACCCTTCTTAATTGACTTTTAAGCTCTCTGGCTAGGACCTTTGGAGCCTTGCCATAGTAAAGCCAGGGATTGAGCAAATAATCTAGTTCATTAAGCTAGATCTCTTACTCTGCCCTCTCTCATTTCTCTACTTTCATTCTCTCCTATATTTTGTAAATAAATTACTAAAAAGTCATTTAGGAATTGATATTTATTCAATTCCTTGACAACCACTCATTTAAATATTTAGTCCAATGAAAACCCCTTTGGGGGGAAAAAAAGGGAAATTTTAAATAGGATCATGACTATTTAGGTAGAAGGAACTTCAAAAGACATTTCATTCAGTATCCTTATTTTTTGTTATTGTTGTTGTGTCAGTTTTAGCTATATGCAACTCCTTGTGAACTCATTCAGAGTTTTCTTGGCAAAGATATTGGAATGGTTTGCCATTTCTTTCTCCAGTTCATTTTTTCAGTTGATAAAACTGAGGCAAACAGGATTAAGTTACTTGCCCGGAGTCACCTATTCAGTGTCTGAGGCTGAATTTTAACTCAGGTCCTTATTTTACAGATGAGGAAACTGGGGCATCTCAAGGTCAAATGCCTTGCTGAAGGTCACACAGGTAGCAAACCTCAGAGACAGGTTTTGAATCTATATCCTCTGACCCCAGAGCCAATTCTCTTTCCACAGTGTCATGCTTCCTTAGTTGCCATTGTCTCTTTCAAATTCCTATACACAAATCTAACCACCTGTATCACTCCCCCTGCTATCTCACCCACAAAGTTTTTGCAGCTCCCTATTGCTTATAAGATAAAATAGAAACTCAGCTAGTCTGTCAAGGATCTCTCAAATCTCTTTCCAGTCTACATTTTCAGGTTTGTCTCATAGCAGTCCTCTTCATAAACAGTATGTCCCTGCCAAACATTCTTGCCCACTATTCCCTTTGTCCTAACTTCTCTATGCCTCTGTACAACTACTCATTATTGCTCATGTCTGGAATGGACTCTCCCACCTCTTAAAATAATTTTTATTCTTGAGATCTTGATCAGGTATTACCTTATCCCAAAGTTTTCCCCTAACTCCATCCTGCCACTCCTGTAGAAGTGGTTCAATTCTTCTTGAATCTTATGACATTTTATTTAGACTTTTCTTCATGTTCTTCCATGTCTTCAGAGTTATGAGTCATTGAGGATCATTTGGTCCGTTCTCATATTGTGAATGACTTTCAGGCCTCCTGAGTAATGAGATGTCAGACTAGATATTTTCTCTGATTCCTATGACCTTTTAAACCTCTCCAAAACAGAAAATATGTGCCAAAGATAAAGAAACTTCAACTGTTTTCATAGATTAGGATACCCAGAATCCAAAAGAGGTAAAAAAAAAAATCCCT
This sequence comes from Gracilinanus agilis, assembly GCF_016433145.1. Classification (NCBI taxonomy): domain Eukaryota; kingdom Metazoa; phylum Chordata; class Mammalia; order Didelphimorphia; family Didelphidae; genus Gracilinanus; species Gracilinanus agilis. Next base: position 78,490,765 of record NC_058131.1, read on the forward strand.
TCAAACCCAGAAACTAATGCTCACTAACCCTGAGCTCACTCAGTACTATTCCCCCATTTGGAAGTGAGGCTGCTCTAGGAGATGTAAGAACACAACATAGGTTTACATCGATACCCACCTCTATACTCTGGTCCTCTCATCCTCTTTCCAGTGCCATAAAGACCACAGCTCCAGGCTGGAGAAGTTTCCTTAGAAATTAAAAGACGGTATGGCCACAGTCTTTCAGAAGCAAAAATCTGCCAGGGGCTACAATCCGAAAGCACCAGTTCTGCAAAGACCTGAACTGCCAGTGCTAGGGAGAATGGGCTCCTCTGGTGCTGGGGAAAGAAGTTTCTGAATTCTGGTGTCAGGCCAGAGAATAAGGGGGGAAAAAAGGAGCAGGGCAGGACACAGTGAGTGGAGAACTGTGTGGTACCTCATTAAACCTTAAGGAAGAGCAACCAAAAGTCCACCCAAAAATCAGTTGGGGCTGAGATCTGGGTTGGCAAATCATGACTTTTCCAGTGTGAGAAGAAGTAGAGACACTTTAAGAACCAGCTTCCAAGGAAACCATGATCAAAGAGGAGCGAGTCAAAAGTGAGTGATAGGAAAAATAATAGGGGGAAAATGCAAAGAACCAAAGACGAAATCTTAAAGACCTTGAACATAAACAAACTAATCTCTTCGTAAACTCTATGTTCCCTTCAAACAAGTCTGCCCATCATTTCCTGACCTTTCCCTGTGTTCCTCCAACTATACAATTACTCATTATCTCTCTAGAAAAGCAGAAGGGAATATAGCCTCCAGATCTAGCAAATGAGATCAGGCATCTATGAATAAATACTGCAAAATGAAAGAAAATGATTCAACACTTAATGAGACTGAGGACACAGTGGAATTTGAGAACATGGAATCCCAGCACATTGTTCCTAAGAGGTTTAATAGAGAAATGAAAATTAGGGGAACAGAATTTATGTCCTGCAATTAATGAACAGAATAGAACAACTTGAATCTACAATAGCAGACTGCCAAATATACAAATCAGAGATTAATAGATTGGGAATGAAAATATATGGAAGTGAAAGGCAGCCTAAGAAATTGAGGAAACTGAAGAACAGAGCAGGGAATCAAGGTCACATAGGTAATTAAATCATAAATCCAGGACCTGAAGCCCCAGTCATCTGCTTCCATATCTAGCATTCTTTTCACTTGACCACACAATCATTTGTGCCAACTAATATGTATTCTTTGGAAAAGAAAAAGGAAAGAGGCATCTCTTTGTTTCCTTACTGATGCTTTTCTCTTAATTAAGGGGAAAATTAGGAAATAATAAATAGTGTGCCAGACCCAATAGTCATCTGCTTAACTGAGTGCTATGGCTAACAAAACTTCCTTGACAGTCACTTTCTGAATATGTGCTCAGAATGTGCAATGGTAGCAGAATGGGATCTCTACAGAGGGAGCAAAGACCATAGAAAATATTATGTTTGGCTCCAAACTGTTGAGATTACTGCTATACAGGCTGGGTTTGGAGAGATTCATTCTACCTTCGCATCTTAATTTTGGTGGTCATCGATCAATACCTGCTGTTGACTTGCCTGCCTATTTCCCATCAGAGGAAGACTGAGATCAATGAGAGGCAGCATAGTGTTGTGAAAAGAGCATTGGATTTGGATCAGAAGGCTTGGATTAGATTCTCAGATCTATACTTTTTAATCATATCACCTTGGGCAAGTTAAATGTGGACCTCTTCTTATTTGAATGTGAGCTCTTTGAGGGCAGAGACTAGTCCCTCATTCATCTTTGTATCTTTCTTAGCACCAGGCAGAGAGTGATATATATATATATATATATATATTAACCTTTGGAAGCAGCTAGATGGGTTGGTGAATTGAGAATCAGGTCTAGATATGGGAGGTCCTGGTTTCAAATCTGCCCTCAGATATTTCCTAGCTGTGTGACCTTTGACAAGTCAAGTAAGTCCTATTGCCTAGTCCTTACAACTCTTCTGCTTTGGAACCAATAAACAGTATTGATTCTAAAATGGAAGGGAAGGTTTTTAAGAAAATAAAGAATAAAATAAAAATTTAACCCTTAATTATTTTTCATCATAAAATCAATATTGTATCTTGGTTCTAAGACAGACGAGAGGTAAAGGCTAGGCAATATGGGTTAAATGAGTTGCTCAGGTTCACACAGCTAGAAAGTATCAGAGGACAGATATGAACACAGAGCCTGCCATCTTCAGGCCTGATTCTCTATCCACTGAACTACCTAACTGCCCCCACAGAGAGTGTTTAATAAATGTTTGTTCAACTGAATTGAACTATGTTATAAAGAAAGCACCAGCTTCCTTACATTAAAATATCTTTATGAGTTTTATTATCTATAAATTTTAGACCCTATCACATTGTAAAGAAGGAATATATTTGCTCATATTTCAGCAAATAATGAGTCCTTTTCATATACAAATTTGATCTTTGGTTTGGGGATGAAATAGCTTCCTTTCAGCCTTTGAGAATATAAATTATACATTGAGTGGCTTAATTAGAACATGAAATCTTGTTACTATTAAATTACAGAAACTCAAAACTCCAAAGGACCTCAGTGGATGTCTTGCCCAAATCTGACTTTAAGCAGATGTCCTCCTCTATAGTAACCCCAACAAGTGATCATCCAGCCTCTACTTAGAGATTGCCAGTGATCTAAAATTCACTGCTTTATGAGGCAGCCCAATTCCCTTTTAAATAGCTTTAATTTATTAGAAATGTATCTTTACATTAAGCCCAAATCTGCCCTTCTCCAGCTTCTTCTTATTGCTCTTAGTTCTATCAGAGCTAAAGAAGAAAAATTTAATCTCTCTTCTGTAACATGCCTTCAAAGTCTTGAAGATGGCAATCAGTCCCACTCCCCACTCCTCCAAATGTCTCTTCTCTAGACTAATTGCCAGTTCCTTCAGCTGGCCCTCCTATGGTATGGTATATTGTTTAGCCATTCATGTTGACTTCTTGTGAATGTACACCAGTTTTTACAGTGTCCTTTTGAGACAGGAATAGTCATAGTTAACATCTTTATAATGCTTTACAATTAGAGGCAGCAAGGTGGCTCGGTGGACAAAAGCCACACTTAGAGGTCCTGGGCTTCCATCTGGCCTCAGATACTTCCTAAGCTGTGTGACCCTGGGCAAGTCACTTAACCTCCATTGCCTAGCCCTAACCACCCTTCTGCCTTGGAACCAATACACAGAATTGATTCTAATTTTTAAAAAAATAATGCCTTATAGTTTTTAAAGCACTGCTCTCAAAGAACTCAGGCTCACAGTCTAATGAGGGATACAACATGCAGACATCTATATGCAAACAAGAGATAGGGAAATTAGGAAAAAATAGGACAAAGTGGAGACAATCTTAGGGGGAAGGCACTGGCAATAAAGGGAACTGGAAACAGCTTCTTATGGGAGGTGGGATTTTGTCTGGAACCTAAAGGAAATCAGGGAAGCCAGGAAATAGAAACTCACAGAGATGAAGTGTCTTGTCCAGGGTCAACAGCAAGTAAACTTTAGAGTTAGGACTTAAATATCGGGCAATTCAAGACCACAATAGTATATTACTTCTCCATAGCTCTGATTTGCTAGATAAAGAGAAAAGAATAAGCATTTGTATTGTGCCTACTGTATACCAGTCCCTGTGCTGGGTGCTTTACAAATATTACCTCATTTGATTCACACAACCCTGTGAGGTAAGCACTATTCTCATCATTTTACAGCTTAGGAAACTGAGACTAATGGAGGTTAAGTGACTTGCCTAGGGTCACACAACTAGTAAATGTCCAAGGCCTTATTTGAACCTGAGTCTCCTTGACTTCTATTATAAAACTCTACTCTTTGTACCACCAAGTATATCCCCTCTCATAAAGAATAAACTAACCAACATGCCAACCAAATATGACATTATAGGCATTGTTCTGCACCCATTTTTCTCTCACTTCTGCAAATAAGGGAAGGATATAAATTCTTATAGCTCTTCTTTGCGCCAACCTGGATAATTACAATTTTACAGCTATCAATTTAAATTTTTGTTATTGCTTCCATTTATATTGTTATAGCCATCATGCATGTTTTCTTTGTTTCTCCTGCTTCACTTTGCAGTAATCCTTGAGGGCAGGAACTGTCTTGCTTCCTTGTATCTTCATATCATTCATATCTTCAATGCTTAAGACCGCATCTGGCACATCATGTCTTAATAAATGATTTTTTATTCATTATATTCACAACTTTTTTAACTATTCCCAATAATCAGGAATGTACTTTGCTTCCACCTTTGCCACTGCAAAAAATACTGCTGTAAGTATTTTGTCATATGTAAGATAGTTGTTTTAAAATAAAAAATCCTTACCTTCCATCTTAGAATCAATATTAAGTATTGGTTCCAAGGCAGAAGAATGGTAAGGTTAGACGGTAAGAAGAATGGGGGTTAAGTGGCTAGCCCAGGGTCACATAGCTAGGAAGTATCTGAAGTCACATTTGAACCCAGAACCTCTGATCTCCAGATCTGACTATCCACTGAGCCACCTAGCTGCCCCTCATAGTTTTGTTTTGTTTTTTAAATCTGACCTTCCCTAAGTCATTTTCACACAAATTGCTTTCTGGTCACACAAACAGTCAGCAGTAAAAAAATTTTAGTAGGTATGTTGCTCAGCAGGCAAAAGCAGGAAAGTAAAAAAAAACAAACAAACAAACAAAAAACAAGCTAATGTTCTGAACAATTTGGGGTCCCCTATCTCTTAGAAGTTTGACTAGCTTTGTTAAATCAGTGTAGTTTTTCCTGCTGGAGATATTACAGCTAACTTGGGTTAGAATAGCAAAACAACAACAAAACCGGTCCCTATAAAAGTCTGCCAAGTTCTGGTGTAATCAGCACAGATTGTCTGCAAATAAGAGCACCTGGAAGACCTTGACCCCACTGGGAATCCCACTCACTTCCATTTGCACTTAGCTGTACATTCTCCATGAGTTTAGTGAGCACTTTTAGCTGTCTCCTGTTTTATGCTTTTCTTAATAGTCATAATCAGAGAGTTATTGAAAAATAATATTATGAAATCTTTCAAGGTATCGTGCATGATGGTGACATATGCTTGAAAGACAATATGTTGAAAGAGAGACTATGAAACTGTTTTTTCTCTAATGACTCACATAGTTTTTATAGTCAACTACAGAGGGATTTTGTATTGTCTAAAAAACTCGTAGTGAGATGGCACAGTGGCTGGAATTAGGGAGACCTGATTCTCATACATTTACTAGCTCTGTGACGCAAGTCATTAAACCCTCTTTACCTCAATTTCCTCATCTATAAAATGAACTGGAGAGGAAATTCTAACATCTTTGCCAAGAAAATGTCAAATGTGGTAACAAAGAATAGAACATAACTTAGACAACCGAACAGCAACAATAAAAATATTTTATAATCAATTGTGTATTTATAAAAGATATGGTCTCTTATGAAATATTACTTATGAATGCTTTCCTTTCTTATTCCATCATCAAAGATATCATAAACTGCACTGATAAAATTTTTGTATATGTGGGAAAGTAGACTTAAAGGGTAGCCATTATTAATATTTTCAGTCACCTTTTGTGGGGCATAATAAGGTCTGAAGTTTTTCCATGCCTTTGGATTCTTCCTCTCTTTCGGAAGTCTGGTAAATAGATCTTTCAGTGCCTTAAATACTGTGTCACTTCCAGCATGGATCCCCTTGGTCTAACTTGACTGTTTGCCTCATCTTTGTTTTCCGCAGTGCTATTTCCATTCCTTTATAAATTCTAGTTAACTAGCATATTGCTGACTATAAAATTAAACTCTAATTATGATGGTTCCACTGTTCTCAATGTTAGAGTTTATTATAAAAATCTTTATAGATCTTTTCCATTTTTCTTTTATTAGTTGTACTTTTTCCCCCCATGTCATCCTAGAATGTCCTGGATATGACTTTGCTTAATTAGTTTTCTTAACAGACTGTCATCAAACTTGTTTCTCCTTCCCTGTACCTCACTATTCTGTGAGGCAATTCTTACATCATATTTCTTTAGAAGATTTTCAGTGAGCTTATATTCTTTTTTTCTTTAAACATTTTTTTTTATTAAAACCCTTATCTTCCATCTTAGAATCACTATTGTTTATTGGTCCGAAGGCAGAAGAGTGGTAGGGGCTTGGTAATGTGGGTTAAGTGACCCTTACCCAGGGTCACACAGCTAGGAAGTATCTGAGGCCAGATTTTAATCTAGGACCTCCTATCGCTAGGCCTGGCTCTCAATCCACTGAGCTGCCTCCTAGTGAGTTTATATAGTCTAAACTGTGTTGCCTTTGGTTGCCATGTAGCTCCTCTTGGCAAGGGTAGCAAATATTTGCTGGATGAGGTCTTTTCTAGGCTTTTTGGAATTACAGCTGACTATTGCTACTGATTGACATCAGTAATTAAAAAACATTAATTGTTATAACCAGCATCCGTGTCTGTTCTCTAATCAAGTACCCTTTTTTTTGTTTGTTTTAATACATGATTTACATAGGTCAGATTAGAGTTGTGTTTTAATTACATAATTTTGTTTTCCTTGTTTTTATTCTTTTTTTAAAATTGGTTTTGATCTTTAATAAGCCCGTGATATGACTGTATACAGTTGATTTGGTATTTATTCCCACAGCAGCAATGAGTCATTTCCTGTCAGTGAAAATATAATCAATTTCACTTTTGTAAAATTAGTCCTCTCCATATTTGGTGCCTTTTGAGCCCTTTAAAAAAAAAGGAATCTTGATATATAGATATGAAGCTTCTGTGCAGTCTCCAAATCTTTGCCCTTTTTCATTTCTTATTCTTAAGTCATATTTTCTGAAATTTTTATTGTCTACTACCCATCTTCACTATTTCATTAAAGTAAATGAGTTTCAAAGTATATGGTGCTTTGATTTGGAGGGTCTTCTCAACTTCTTCATATATTTTATTTATCTCATCTCCTGCAGTTGGTGATAGTGCGTTAGCATGTCATCATCATGATGGTCTTTTTGAAAATGCTCATAATGAGCATGGAATTACAAGATGATCAGATGTCCTATAAAATAATGTTTCTTCTTTTCTTCTGACATACAATAAAAACATCTCTATCATCTCCTTTATTTGCCAATCAAGGAGAACTTATGATCCAGCTTTCATTTATGTTCAACTTCCTTTTATTTTCTGTTTTTGTTTATAGTGATAGTGTCAAGATCTGTATGATTAATTTCCGTCAGTAGTAGATCCATTTGTTGGTCATTGGACAGGGACATCACATTTAGAGTTAGTCTAAAAGCTATGCAATTCTCAGCACTTTTTTTTTTTTGCCATTCTCCAACTGAAACAAAAGGGGACCACAAGAGCTCTGAGGGTTATTTTGTATTTTTGTTTTGTGCATTGCTGTAAATAAGGAATTCATTCCTAAGTTGGCACCTAGTGGTAATGAGCACCTCTCCATTCTTAGCTAGACTGATCCATGGAAAACAGATACATTGATTGGGCTATACTTAAAGTTTTCTCAGCATAGTAGAACCTGCTACAGCTTATGCTGCTACATAGCCTTTGAAATTTTAATAATCTTTGTACCATGATGAAGTATTGGAATGGGACTTTGCTGGTTAATAAATGAATCACAAGTGACTGACTTATTGGGTGTTCTCTTTTTCAAAATTGTCTTGAACTAAGTCCAGTCTGTATCTTAGCCAATTTCTCTAATAACCCATATGTTCATGTTTACTTCTCTATGATCCATATGGTTGTACAAGCTTTTTTTTATTTGTACAATATCTGATTCATAGACCATGTGGGATTCTAATTGAGGCAGCAAGTGACAGTGATAAGTAAATGATATATTCCTCAAAGCAGTTTAAAATATTTCAAAGGATGGAACTATAGTGATTCAACATTCCATTGATTGAGAGGTATTTGGCTTGGTAGAAGGAACAAAGGAATGGCTATCAGGCTACCTAGGTTTCACTATAAACTCTGGCTCATTGTGTGATACCAGACAAGTCATTTCCCCCCTGGGAACCTCAGTTGCCTTATCTGATAAAATAAGATGGCTGAACTGGATTGGCTACCACCATCTCTTATACTGCTAATAAATAGTTGATGTTCTATGTCCCGAGATTTTTTTTTAGCTCCAATATTTTATGTCCTAAGATCTTTTCCAACTTTAACATTCTATGGTATCTGGTTCTAGCTTCTAAATTTCCTTTCAGCTCTTGGATATATGAATCTGTGATTCTTTAATTCATCTGACCAACCACATGATCAAGGGAATGTGGAGAGAAAGAGGGAGATGGATTTTTTCCTCTACTCTGTATAAATAACTCCCATATCCTAAGCCCCAAGCTAAGAGTTAATCTCAACTTTTATACCAAAGGTACTTAAAATTTTTTCAACAAAGACTCCAGTGAGCACAAAGTATTTGCTTTTCAGTGGTCAGGAGAATAGTCTAACAAAGAATTCATTAAGAAGACCAAAAATGTTAATATTTTAAGCCAGAACTATGCCTGTTCTGTTCTGTAAAATTACCACATGGTTATTGGTATGAGTGTTCATTCCTGAGCTTTGTGTTAATAGAATCACACTCTTCGGGTGGGAAGAGACCTCAGAGGTCATCTCCAGGGTAGTATGGTCACTCAGCCCCTTCTATCTTCACACAGCCTATACTTTTCAGATTTGAGGACATGTTTAGCCTATTCTTCTTTATAGGTGATACCTCTTCATGGAGAGGCAACTTGATGACTTTTCTGGATGTTAATCCTGGTTTGGACACTTTCTTGCTGACTAGCCATTGGCAAATCTCTTGATTTCTCTTGAACCTGATTTACTTCTTTGTAAAATGGTACTCACTCACTAGTACTCACTTAAGTTCATGGTTTCTTTTCTTTTTCTTCTTTTTTAAACCCTTACCTTCCATCTTGGAATAAATACTGTGTATTACTTTCAAGGCAGAAGAGTAGTAAGGGCTAGGCAATGGGGGTTAAGTGACTTGCCCAGGGTCACACAGCTAGGAGGTGTATGAGGTCAGATTTGAAACTTGGACCTCGTGTCTCTAGGCCTGGCTCTCAATCCACTGAGCCACCTAGCTGCCCCCTTCATGGTTCCTTTTTGAGGAACAAGTGAGTTGACATATATGATGTGCTTTGCAAAACTTGAAGCACTATATATGTGAGCTGTCTTTTAATAGCTTACAAGTATGCTTTCCTCATTCAGCAGCTCCTAATCGGAGGACCTGATGAAGATTTCACTGACCTCTACAGCTTTTCTGAAATGACCAGCTTTTCATAATTTAGCCATTCTCAGACCCTGACTATTGCTGCCCAACAATGGAATGAATCCTAGACCAGGAGTCAGAATATTTGAATTTCAAATCTACTTCTTACATTTACTAGCTATAGAACTTCAGGAAGCTCACTTTCTGTCTCTGATAGGACCTACCAGAACTTGTGCCCTTCTGACTTAGTTGTTAATAATTGTACCATTTCATATAACAAAGAAGCATCAGTGGAGGAATTGAGTCAAAGTGACTACATCATTATGTTGAAAATACTTTTCTGAGTAAGGTTAACTGACTGCTTACAGTAGAACTATCACTTCCTTCAAAGCTATTAAATAATGTCAGTTTCGGTTGCCATGTTTTGGTGAGGATATTCATAAATTAGACTGTATTCAGAGGAGAATGACCAGGGGACTTAGGGACCTGGAAGTCATGCTATGTTTCACCTGGATCAATCAGTAGTAATTTATTAAGTGGTTCCTATGTGCCAGGTGCTGTGATAACTAAAGAGAAGACTTAGGAGAGACATGATCCCGGTTCCAAGTATTTGAAGATTTGTTAAGGGGAAGAAGGGTTAGACTTTTAAGAGCAAGAGATGGAAGTTTAAGAGAGGCATATTTCAGCTTTAGAAAACTTCCTAACATTTAGAGAGATGCAACATTGGAATAGACTGCTTTGAGAGTTATGCACTGCCTGTTACTGGGTCTTCTAGTAAATGTTAGATGACTGCTAGTTAACCAGTTGTTTGGGGTTCTTGTTTCAGGTAAAAGTAGAATGAGATAGCCTCTTAAGTTCCTTGTAATTCAGGATCTAGAATGATATCAGTAGCCATCTTTGTTTGCCTTCCTTACAATTTAATTTTTTTGAACTAGAATTTCTCCCAAGGAGCCTACCATTATGTCAGTCAGGATCTACTCAGTAGCCAGTGCCGCAGGTTGTCCTTGTATCTGTACCTTTGAAATTTTTTTCCTTAAACCTAAATGAGATCAATGTTGCTCCAAATCTATAAGTCCAATGTCTCTTTCTTTTATGCTCTTCATATCCCAGGAAGTCATTTTAGTGAGCCAAGCCATTTAAACATTTTTAAATTTAATTAATTAATTTAGAGAATTTTTCCATGGTTACATGATTCATGTTCTTTCCCTTCCCTCCTCCCTCCTCCTTCTCGGAGCCAAGAGCAATTCCACTGGGCTTTACATGTATCATTGTTCAGAACCCATTTCCATATTATTAATATTTGCAATAAAGTGATCATTTAAAGTTATCATCCCCAATCATATCCCCATCGAACCATGTGATCAATCATATGTTTTTTCTTCTGCTTTTCTACTCCCACAGTTCTTTCTCTGGATGTGGTTAGCATTCTTATTCATAATCTCTCAGAATTGTCCTGGACTATTGCATTGCTGCTAGTAGAGAAGTCCATTATGTTCGATTTTGCCACAGTGTTTCAGACTCTGTGTACAATGTTCTCCTGGTTCTGCTCCTTTCACTCTGCATCAGTTCCTGGAGGTCTTTCCAGTTCACATGGAATTCCTCCAGTTTCAGCACAATAGTATCACCATCAGATACCACAATTTGTTCAACCATTCCCCAATTAATGGACACCCTCTCATTTTCCAGTTTTTTGCCACCACAAAGAGTGCAGCTAGGAATATTTTTGTGCATGTATTTTCCCTGTTATCTCTTTGGGGGTACAAACGCAACAGTGGTATGACTGGATCAAAGGTCAGGTAGTCTTTTAAAGCCCTTTGGGCATAGTCCAAACTGCCCTCCAGAATGGTTGGATCAATTCACAGCTCCACCAACAGTGCATGAATGTCCCAATTTTGGCACATCCCCTCCAACATTTATTACTTTACTTTGCTGTCATATTGGCCAATCTGCTAGGTGTGTACCTCAGAATTGTTTTGATTTGCATTTCTCTAATTATAAGAGATTTAGAACACTTTCTCATGTGCTTATTGATAATTTTGATTTCTTTATCTGAAAACTGCTTATTCATGTCCCTTGCCCATTTATCAATTGGGGAATGTGAGCCAAGTAATTTTGCTGCATTAGGAGAACTGATTTCTATTTTGACAAGAGCCATTTGGACAGAAAGGGAACTTGGATGAATAGGACTAAGATAAAGGATTTGTCCAAGGTTGCTCAGATGCTGGGATTTGAATTCAGATCATCTGACAACAAATCTATTATGCTTTATTTTTCCCTCTCAATTAGGTAAGTTATTTTAAAGGAACAACTACTGGCATCAGGATTCCTGAAAATGGAGAAGTAGGCAAAGAAACTAAAAGCTAACTCATGTCCTCCATGGTTTAAGAATTCATTTACACACACACACACACACACACACACACACACACACACACACACACACACACACAGTGGGAGAGACTTGACTTAGTAGCAAATTCAGAGCAGCAGACTTATAGGCTTTAGTAGCTAAGATAAATAGACTGATAAGAACTAATTCCCACTTAGGGTACATTAATAATAGCCTTGAAGGAAGTAATAGTTCTGCTGTAGCCAATCAGTTAAAAAGCCTTCATTAAGCATCAACTCTATGGCAGGTACTATGCTAAGGGCTGGAAATACAAAGAAAGCCAAAAGACCAAACACTCGAGCTCACATGAAGATCACATGGGGGAAACAACATGCAGACAACTCTGTTGAAACAAACTTTATGCCAGACAAATTGTAAATAATCAGTAGAAGGACAACACTAGAACTAAGTGGGGAGAAAGATCAGGAAAGACTTCTCATAGAAAAAGGAATTTTAGCTAGAGCTTGAAAAAAGCTTGGGAACCTTCATGGCAGAAATAAGAAGGGATAGTATTCAATACAATTGAAAATGCTCAGATTTGGAGATGGGGTATTTTATGTGAAGAAGCCAGTGTCCCTGGCCCACAGAGTATATTGGGAATGGGAGAGGGTATAAGATATCAAAAGACTTAGAAGGCAGTAGGGGGCCAGGTTGTGAATGATTCTAATTACCAAACAGAAGATTTTATATTTGATCCTAGAAATAATAGGGAACCACTGGAATTTATTCAATGAAAAGGTGATGTGGCCAACTTTGTGCCATAGAAAGCTTAGTTTGATAGTTGAGTGGAAGGTGGAATGGAGTGAAGTTGGTTGGTATTAGCAGGCTATTGCAATAAATCAGGTATGAAGTGATGAGGGTTTACAACAGGGTGGCAGTAATGTCAGAGGAGAGGAGACATTTGCAAAATACAATGGAATACTTCACAAATTTGCTGACCCTTGGCACTGATCAGACACATCTGGAATATTGTGTTTGGTTCTTTGTATCATATTTTAAGAAAGATACTGACAAGCTGGAGAATGTTCAGAAGATGGTGAACAGAATGCTGAGAAACTGGAAATCGTGTCATGAGAGCATTGGTTGAAAGAACTGGGAAGGTTTATCCTGAAAAGGAGAAGATATAGGGTAGATATAATTGATAGCTGTCTTCAAATATCTTCAGAGTTGTAATGTGAAAGAGGAATTTGACTTGTTGATGTTGGCTCCAGAGGGTAAACTTAGAGCAGCAAGGGGAAATTATATGAAAATGAATTTTGAATGAATAAAATGAATAAAATAAAAAAAGGACTACCCAATAATGGAGGAGACTTAGGGAGCTCTCCATCACTAGAAGCCTTTAAATGGATACAAATATTGCTGAAAATGTTTTGAAAAGGTTTCTGCTTCAGATGTGGATTAGGAGAGAGGCCCTCTGGAATACCCTTCCCATTCTTAATCATTTTTCACCAACACAATAAATAAAGGCAGTATGGTACAGTGGCTAAAGACTTCAGGAAGATCAGTTTCAAAATCTAGTTTCGAGTCTCACCTTTGATACCTAGTGGCTGCCAAGATTCAGAGGCTCAGAAAACTTAGAAAAGACTAAATATTAATTGCTGATCTGTATTGGCAGGGGGAATTTCCTTGCCAGAAGTTCCCTAGTCCAATAGAATCACAGTATCAGATTTTAAAAAATACAAATTAAAATATGAAATAACATCAAAAAAGTCCAATAGGTGATGTGACAGATTAAACAAGGGAGTGGTTATTTCCATATGGGCTTATCAGGAAGCCTAGATGAGAGAAGTAGCATTTGAAAGCTTGTTAAACACTTAAAAAATACATTTTATTAATACTTTTTTCCTTCATTTTAGTCATTTCTCAGCCTCATCCAGACTGAACCCTCCCTTATAACAAAAACAATTGAGTAAAATTATCCAACATAGAAATTTCATCTGATAGTTTATTATATTCTAGTAGTTTCCCATCTTTCCATTTTGAGAGAGGAAATATGGTTTATTATATCTTCAGGATTTCACTGATTTTTTTCCATTGTTCAGAATTTAACTTCCTTACATTGAGTTCTTTCATTTTTTCTCTTGATTCTTCTTATTTTTGCTTTCTATCTATTCATACAAATCTTTCTGCATTTCTCTAAATTCCTCTTTTTCATCATTTGTTTTCTGTACACATTCCATTTCCTTCATGTAGCATCATTTTTTCCGGCCATTTCCCAGATAATGGTCACCTGCTTTGTTTTTAGGTTTTTGCTACCACAAAAAGAGCTATTATGAATATTTTAGGATATATGGACCTTTCTACCCTTGTTACATCTTTGCGGGGTACATTTCCAGTCTTTGTCAGGCCAAAGAGTATGGACACCTTAGTCACTTTCCTTGCATTCATTCCAAATTGAAATCCTGAACAGTGGGGTGACTTTAGAGCTCCATCAACATTATGTCAATATACTATAGAGTAAAGTAAGCAGAACCAGGAAAAAACTCTGTACACAATAAATGCAACCCAAATGGAATAAATAGGAAGGGAAACTTAACAATGTGTTATTAGTCACCGAGCCTGGCCCCAGCGAAGAAGTGAGGAAATGTACCTCCTTCCCTCCTTTCTCTGCAAAGGTGTGCTAACTTGGTGTGGATCCTTGCCTATGCTATTAGATCTGCTGGATTTGGTTTGTTTTGCTTTACTCTTTTATCTGATTCTTTAGTGCAAAGGATGTCTTAAGGGTAGGGGAAAGGATAGGGATCTCTTTGGAAATGAAGATGAGGGAGAATAATCAGAAGTGTGCCCCACAGCTTCTATAGCACTGACTGTTCTCATTTTTTCATCTTTGTCCAGTCTGTATAGAATGAGTTGAAGTCTGGGAATTGCTTTGATTTTCATTTTTCTTTCACTGTTAATGACTTGGAGCATGTTTTCATATGGTCATTTATTTGCAGATTTTTTCTTTGAATACTGTTTATCCTTTGACTACTTATAGGATGGTTAAAAACTCATCAGGCAGAGGTGGGCATTCTAGGTAATCAATCAATAAATATTTATTAAGCATCTACTATGTGCTAGGTACTATGCTAAGCACGAGGGATATTAAAAAAGAGGTGTGGGGGCAGCTGAGTGGCTTAAGTGAATTGAGAGCCAGGCCTAGAGACAGGAGGTCCTAGGTTCTGTTCTGACCTCAGATATTTTCCAGCTGTTTGACCCTGGGCGAGTCACTTGACCCCCATTGCCTACCCTTACCACTCTTTTGCCTTGGAGCCAATACACAGTATTGATTCCAAGATGGAAGTGAGGGTTTAAAAAAAAAAAAAGAGGCAAAAGATAGTCCTTGCCCTTGAGGAGTTCATAATCTAGAGACAATTTGAAAACAAATATATACAAAACAAGCCAATTCCAAGATAAATAGGAAGTAATTATCAAAGGGAAGGCATAAGAATTAAGAGATGTTCAGAAAGACTTTCCAGTAAAAGATAGGATTTTAGTTGCAACTTAAAAACACACACACACACACACACACACACACACACACACGAAAACTGTACAGATTGGAATGAGCAGTTGGGCAGGAGCTAGTATAAGAACAACACGTATAGTTCAGTATGGCTAGCATTCCTTGTGGAAAGTAGAAGAATATGAGATTTAAACATAGGAAGAGACGAATTGATACTAATGGTTCTTATTCTAAAATTTTCAATTCCAAGTCAGGGACAAAGCAGATTAATGAAACTTTTAATAAGGAGTCAGATTCATCTCCTTTGCTAACCTAATGCAAAATACCATATTTTGGCAGCAGGATTGGGTAGTGGAAAGACCAGTGACATGAGGGGTGAATACATGGGTTTCAGACTTACCATAGCTTTACTTCAACCCTTTCCCTCTAACTCTTTCTTGTTTTGTTTTGTTTTTTTAACTTTACCTGTAAAATGAAGGTGTGAGAGAAGACAGAGTACCTTCTAGTTTTGATATTGTATTCGGAGAGCCTTTCCAGATCTGACATCTTATTTTGTATATTCTGAGGTTCTGTTCAGCTCTTGACATTCTGCATCCAATTTTCTGACATTTCAGCAGAGATGAGGAAATTACACTTCTCATCTGATTTTGCCACTAATATGATGACCTGCAATTAATACAATAAGCAAGGATTGCTTCCAGCAGTTGATTTCAGTGGAAATATGTCCTCCTCGATTTGTGACACAAGCTCCAAAATAGAAACAGTGATAGTGTTTTTAAATGCATGTTCAGTGTTAAGAAATTGGATTTATATTTATGTGCTCTCGATTGTACATATTCTATATGTGTACAATGTTCCTTAAATAATTTTGATTTTTTTTTAAACTCAATTTCTATCTTAGTAACAACAATAAGACAGAAGGGCAAGGGCTAGGCAAGTAGGGTTAAGTGACTTTCCCAGGATAACATAGCTAGGAATTGTCTGAGGCCAGATTTGAACCCGCATACATCCTCCCCACTCTGGGCCAGAAGCTCTATCCACTCTACCACCTAGCCACCCCTACATCTAGATCACCAGAACTGATGTTGTTTAGTCATGTCTGACTCTCTGTGACCTCATTTGGAGTTTTCTTGGCAGCGATACTAGAGTTGGTTTGCCATTTCCTTCTCCAGCTCTTTTGAAAAGAAACTGAGGCAAAACAAGGTAAAGTAACTTGCCTAGAATCATACGCCTAGCAAGTGTCTGAGGTCAGATTGAATTCATATCTTCCAGACTTCAGGCCCAGTGCTCTAACCACTGGTCTAGTTAATCTAGCTGCCTAAATTAATTTAGAATTTTTAAAAAATCATACAATAAACTTATCTTCATGTGCCTATATTCCTCAGTAAGTAGACCAAATTCTAGTAAATAAATACAAGTAATTAATATACATTTAATTCAGCAAACCATTATGAAACACCTCATGTATGCAGAACATTGTGCTAGGCTTTGTGGGGGATAGTTGACTTTGAACACAGTCCCTATCCTTATGCAATTTATAGTCTAGTACAGTGTTGGGCAAACTACAGTCTGCAGACCAGATGTGGCCCCCTGAAATGTTCTATCAGCTGCACGACATTATTCCTAATCTGATGATGCAATGAGTAGGATACAATACAATAAAATTTCAAAAGAGTTGCCTTAGAAACAGACCGACAGATGAGCATTTCCTTTCCTTTGGCCCCCTCTTTAAAAAGTTAGCCCATCACTGATCTAGTAGGAAAATGTGAAACAGTTGCAGGTCATTTTAACACACAATTAATTCAGAAGGGAAGGACAAACAAAATGCTGCTGAATGGCCTAAGAAAAGAACAATAACTTAATCAGAAAAAACTTCATGAAGTCTTGGTAGTGATGGCATCTGAGCTGAGCCTTGAAGGATAGAATGGCAACAGGTTAAAATATGGTGAAGGAATAAATTCTAGACATAGACATCAGTGTGAACAAAGATCCAGAGATGAAAAATTATGGTGTAGGGGCAGTTAGGTAGCTCAGTGGATAGAGAGCCAGGCCAGGAGATGGATTTAAATTTGGCCTCGGACACTTCCTAGCTAAGTGACTTTGGGCAAGTCACTTAACTCCCATTGCCTACCCCTTATCACTCTTCTGCTTTGGAACCAATACACAGTATTGATTCTAAGATGGAAGGTAAAGGTTTTAAAATTAAAATTGAAAACATTAATTAAATTAAATTAAAATTAAAATAAAAACAGTATTCTGAGGAATCTATAGGCTTCATTAAAGTGCTCAAGGGGTCCAAGTCACAAAAAAGGTGAAGAACCCTTGGAGTAGCATGTACCTTAAGTGGAAGGAAATATTTTGAGCCAAGTATGCAAAATAATTTGTAATCTGATTTGGATAGGGTGCAGGGCACCTAAAGGTGATAACTGGGAAATTGAAGTGGGAAAATTTACTCCCATAAGGAGAATGTTTTTTATTTAGTAGGCCACAGGGAGACATTCAGCAGAGTGCTGAAGGACAGTGATATAATCAGGCTTGGGAATTAGAAGAAAAATATCTGTGGACTGGATTTTTGTTAACAAGGCAGTGTGTTAGATAGGCCGGAGGTTGGGAGAGAGCGGAGGCCCCAAGACCTGTGAAAGGTAGGGATGGGGGCTGGCACTAAGGTGTTCCATCAATGTCTAATGCAATGATTTTCATTTTCAGGGTCAGGCTGTTGCTCAGCTCTGCTCAACCATCCCCAACGTTACAGTCTTTGGAACTGCTTCTTCCTTCAAGCATGAAGCCATCAAAGATTCAGTCACCCACCTCTTTGACAGAAACGTTGATTATGTGCAAGAAGTTAAAAGGTAGGGCATTAACCCCCAAGATTGCCTGGCGGTATCCATCTGACCTGGCTAGTGGAACCATGAAAATTGCAGAGGGGAGGACTCCATTTTGGGATATTTTGAGCTTGTCAATTCTCGAGCTGTTTCAGGAATCTCTTCTAAATGGGTTTTAATAACTGGGCACATTTTCTCACTGTGTACAGATGGTTACAATCAGGTCAATAAACATTTAAGTGCTGAGTGCAATATACAATGCTTCTTGACCTTCTCATCTCTAGCCTTTCCTTCTAACCCATTCTACATTCCACTTCTTTGTTCTAAAAATTCCTAATGGTTCTCCAATGCTTGTTGAATAAATCCACACTCTTCAACATGGCACTCAAGCTCCTCCACCATCTGGTACCATCCTGCCTCCCCAGCCTGATCTACATCTGCATCTTCCCTGTATGTACTTAATGCCCAGCTAAACAGAATTTTATCCTTATCATGAACGTGGCCCAGGTTTTCCTGTCTCTCTCTGCTTTTGCCTGTATTCTTTCCTATGCTGGAAGATCTTTTCTCTTTTTTTAAAAACATTTTATTTTTTTAATGTTCAAAGATTTTTATTTTAAGTATTTTATCTGTGCTATTCCAATGCCTCCATGTAGCACCAAAATGACTTTTCTGTTGTTATTTTTATTTCGTATATATACCACAATATGTAACATCAATGTAATATGTATGATTTGTTATAAAATATGTAATAAATAATAAATACATATCCAAGAGAAACAATTTTTCACATTAGTTACACTCAAAAATCTCTTATTCTTTTCCCCTCCTCTTCTTCCAACCCTCCCTGCTCCCCAAAAAAGTCTTCTTAAGGTCTTCTTAATTTCTGCTCCTCTATATCTTTTATCCTTGATGTTCCTCCTCCTTCCTGCAAATTCTAGCTTAATTGCCACTTCTTTTTTTCTTTTTTTCTCTTTTTTTTTGTTCTTATCTTCTGCCTTAGAATCAATACTGTGTATTGAATCCAAGGCAAAAGAGTGACAAGGACTAGGTATTGGGGGTTAAGTGACTTGCCCAGGATCACACAGCTAAGAAGTGTCTGAGGCCAAATTTGAACCCAGAACCTCCCACCTCTAGGCCTGACTCTCAGTCCACTGAGCCATCTACCTGTTCCTTTAAATGCCACTTTTAAGACTTCCCTTATCCATTCATCTGTAAATTAGTTCTTGGAGCACTTTAATTGATGCAATTGTTACATCCTAATATGTTTTATATTTAGCTCTGTCAGTGTCTTATCATCCCAATTAGAACAGAAGCTTTTGGGAGGTATGGGTGGTATTTCAGTTATCTTTGTACTTCCCTTAGATCTGAGGACCAGCTTCTGCACATACATGAATATTTCAAAAAAGATCTTTGATTTTTCTCTGCGTCTGCATCCTCTGCTAATGAAAACTGTGATCCCTCATTCTTTAGTAGAGAGTACTCATGAGTTGCTCTGATCAAAATTTCATCTGCTGGCAACCCATTTTCTGGCAACAAGCCTTTCTACTCCAGGCTAGTTTGATCTTTGAACAGTATGCCCACACTCAGCTCCTTTCCATTTTGTTAGGGCCTGCCAGAAATTACTCCCCACTGGGATTATCATAAAGAGCCAGGGACCTCTTTGTCCCATGAGAAGAACTAGAAGGATGCTTTAGTGATGCTTAATAAATTTTGGATGAGTGGACCCTTTGGAAATTGATCCCAGAATGAACTGGAAAGCTCCAGGTTGTAGCTGATTAATGATAACAGCTGATCATGTCTTCATTTTCACGTAGTGGAGTGACGTAATGAGGTCAAAGTTTAGGGAAGATTAAATACCTGGCAGTTTGTACAGATTGGATGGGGAGGGTATGGAGGATGCCTGTAATGGGGAGCCCAGAGATCCCTGTTATCGGGATCCAGATATGAGGATATGAGGGCAGAGACTAGGGTAGAGATGGAGAGGAGAGGATATAAAAGACATGTTGGAAGAAAAGTTTATAAGACTTGAAATGTAGTGAACACAGAGACCAAAGCAGAGTAAGAAAAGAGTCAAGAGATTTGGGGATTGGATGATTGCTAGAATGATAGTGACACTAACCAAAACAGGGAATTAATGGAAGAACTCATTTTGGGGGGAGTATGATGTAGTCAGTTTGGGGCATGCTAAGTCTGAAGAAGCAGGGAGATCCTAAGAGTGAGCTCCTTATACACAGAGATGAGATCCTGACTTACTTAGCTTTGTATCTCCTATTGGCCTGATCATTGTTTAGTCATTTTAGATGGATGAATTGTCCCTTGGCTTTTGTAAATTAAGACTGGAGCTCTGGAGGGAGGTTGAGGCTGAAGATTTAGTTTGGGGAGTAATCACCATAATCAGCACTGGATGATAATGGGAGCCTTGAGCCATGATGAGCTCAGTGAGGAAGAATGGGTAACAGGAGGAGAACAGAAAAACCAGAGACCAAGCTATAACTGAAAGACATAACAAACAGAAATAAATTCCCTAGTAAAAGGATGGCAGTCTTTTAAAGACAGTTTTATTAGAGCCCTAAAGTAATTACTACAGAGGGAAATTTACAATAGAGCATTTCCCAGAACCCTCTCAAAAAATTGGAGGTAAAGCAGTACAAAAGAAAAAAGGGGAAGGAGAAACAGACCAAAGTAGAAAGGAGAAATAGAGGGAAAAGAGAAATGGAGAGAGTAGAACAGGGAGAAGAGAGCCTAGAGAAAATAAGAGAAAAGAGAAACAAAAGATGAGAGAAAAAAGGAGGATCAAGAAGTAGGGCAAATAGGGAAATCCACACGCACCCACATCTTAGAACTAAAGAACTGTCTGCATTTCACATCCATGTTTTTTAAATGCCGCGCATGTTTAGAGCCTTGTACTTGGGATACAAAAACTAAATTCAATTTACTACAATTCAACAACTATTATTTAAGTACCTACTATGTGCCAGGCAATATACTAGGTATTAGGGTTAGTAGAGCCTGAATCAGGGATTTCACTGGTTTACGGAACTCTTGGTTAGGAAAACTTCTAACAATGGAGGTAGCATCTTCTCTAGAACTCAGCATTTTAGAGAGTTACCTAGCGAGGTAAGGTGATCTGCCATGGGATCCCTCAGCCATTGTGTGTCAGGGACAGGACTTGAACCAAAGCATTCCTGGCTGGGAGACTCTCTCCAAATAGATATTGCTGCTATAGTGCCGTGATTTGGGGCAATCCTGAAAGACTTATGGGGAATGCTATCCTCCTCCTGAGAAAGAACTGTTGGAATTGTCTTCATGTCATTTTGTTCATGGTTTTATTTTGGGGTTTTGGTTATGTATGAATGTGCCCTTTCAACAATGACCAATATGGAAGTGTGTTTTGCATGATAAAAATAAAATAAATAAACAACCAAATAGCTGCAGCTATATTGCAGCAGTGTTGGAGTTACAAAGACAAAAAAGAAACCATTGTGCATTTGAGGAACTTTCATTCTCCTGGGAGGATACAATATGTGCACAAAAAAGCATACAAAAATGATACAGAATGAATACTAAGTAATCTTGACAGTTAATCAAGAGTTGCCTCTTTTTTTACCTTCCGTCTTAGATTTGATACTGAGTATCAATTTTAAGGCAGAAATGCCATAAGGGCTAGGTAACGAGGGTTAAATGACTTGTCTAGAGACACACTAGGCAGTGTCTGAGGTATTTGAACACAGGTCCGCCTCACTCCAGGCCTAGTTCTCTGTCATATGCTGTGCTATGTGGCTGCCCCCAGACAGGCCTCTTTTTTAAAATATAATTTTATTTATTTATTTTTTAAACCCTTACCTTCTGCCTTTAAGCCAAGGCAGAACAGTGAGTGGTAACGGCAAGGCAATTGGGGTTAAATGACTTGCCCAGGGTCACTACAGAGATTTGAACCCAGGATGATCTGTCTCTAGGCCTGGCTCTCAATCCACTGAGCCACTCAGCTGCCCCCTATAATTTTATTTTAAAAATACTTTTCCGTGGTTACATGATTCATGTTCTCTCCCTCCCCTCTTCCCTCCTCCCTCCCAGAGTTGACCAGCAATTCCACTGGGTTACACACGTATTATCACTTAAAACCTATTTCCAAATTATTTATTTTTGTAATAGAGTAACATTTTGAAACCAAAACTCCAGTCTCTGTGTACAATGTTCTCCTGGTTCTGCTCCTTTCACTCTGCATCAGTTCCTGGAGGTCATTCTATTTCACTTGGAATTGCTCCAGTTTGTTATTCCTTTGAGCACAATAATATTCCATCACCAGCATATACCACAATTTGTTCAGCCATTCCTCAATCAGTGGACATCCCCTCATTTTCCAAATTTTTTTGTCACTATAAAGAGTGTGGCTATAAATATTTTTGTATACATGTTTTTTCCTTATTATCTCTTTGGGGTACAAACCCAGCAGTGGTATGGCTGGATCAAAGGGCAAGCATTCTTTTAAAGCTCTTTGGGCATAGATTCAAATTGCCTTCCAGAATGGTTAGGTATCACAGCTCCACCAACAATGCATTAGTGTCCCAATTTTGCCACATCTCCTCTAATATATATTATTTTCCTTTACTGTCATATTGGTCATATATGGGGAACAATGAATAGTCCCTTATGGTTGACCCTAGAGGGTGTGACAGAGTAATATGGGATCATCCTGAACAGATAGTCTGGAACCAAATTATGTAAAGCTTTTAATGGCAAAAAAGAGTTTGTATTTAGTCCTGGGAGCAATAGGGAAGTCCTGGAATTTCTTTAACAGAGCCAAAGGACTAGTGTTAGGAATGTCAGTTTGGTAACTGTATAAAGGATAAATTGGAGAGAGGAGATCCTGGGTACAGGCAGACCAGTTATAAATTATTGCAATTGATCAAAACAACTCTGAGGTACCACTTTATACCTAGAAGAGTGGCCAATATGACAGTAAAGGAAAAGAATAAATGTTGGAGATGTGGCAAAATTGGGACACTAATGCACTGCTGGTGGAGTTGTGAATTGATCCAACCATTCTGGAGAACAATTTGGAATCATGCCCAAAAGGCCTTAAAAGAATGATCCAGCAATACCACTACTAGGTTTATATTCCAAAGAGATAAAATCTGGGCAAGGATGTGTTTGTACAAAAATATTTATAGCTGCTCTGTTTTGTGGTGGCAAAAAAATGGAAAATGAAGGAATGTCCCTCGATTGGGGAACGGCTGAGCAAATTGTGGTATATGATGGTTATGGAATACTATTGTGCTATAAGGAATGATGAATTAATAGGTTTCTATGAGAGCTGGAAAGGCCTACATGATGAGAAACGAAATAAGAAGAACCAGGAGAATATTGTACACAGAAACTATAACATTGTGGGATGATCAAATGGAATTGACTTTGCTACTAATAGCAATGCAATGATCCAAGACAATTCTGTGGGACTTAAGAGAAAGAATTCTATCCACATCAAGAGAAAGAATCATGGGAATAGAAAGCTAGAAGAAAACATAATTTATCACTTGTTTATATGGGTATGTGATTTGGGGTTTTGGTTTTAAAGGATTACTTTTTACAAAAATGAATAATATAGAAATGGGTTCAAGTGATAATATATATACGTATAACTCAGTAGAATTGCTTGTCAACTCCAGGAGGAAGAAGGAATGAGGAGAAGGAGAAAACATAAATCAGGTAAGCTTGGAAATTTAAAAAAAAAAAAAAATATATATATATATATAT